>NC_141145.1:133744061-134044061 GCF_053477565.2 Lygodium microphyllum
ACTTAGATATTACGTAGTTAGAAGACCGTGGGCTAGTTTCTCATAACAATGCGTGGATGAAGCAAAGTTGTCCATGTGGAGAAGGAGTACACGTGAAGGTATATGAGACATCCTTTGCATTGTGACTGCACGATGTAGCGTAATTGAATACAAGGACACCGCACTTTCAGTAGCTGGAAACTATTGGACTTGCTTGATGAGTACGGTGTACTTTTCATGGCCAATCGTGCGGTGCTTTTATCACCACTGATTGCAATGGTACTAAGGCAGAGTGCAAAAGAAAATTGTGCAAGTGGGTCAGGGTGACAGATCTAACCCTAGGCGAGACAAGCTCCCCAGGTATGTCCTGCCCTTGATGTGCCCTGAACAATTGTGGGTGATTGTAGGGGGCTAGGGGACTAGGGACGAAGCCGGTCGACCAAGGTCACCAGACATACCTAATTTGAGGACCCCTAGGTGCTATGCTGTGATCGTGGGTGCTTCTTATTTTTTTATTCATTTCTTTTCCTTTTCTTTTCCTTTCTTTTCGTTTCTTTTTCTTTTTCTTTTTTTGTTTCTTTCTTTCTTTCTTCTTCTTCTTTTTCTTTTTTTTTCTTTTTTTTTTCTTTTTTGCCTGAGTACAACCATTACAATATGTTGAGGCTATCAGCCTTTCAATGGGTTGGAAAATGTCAAGCTTCGAAGGCTCCGAAAATGAATAGTACAATGATGATGGTGCCCTTGCCTCGTTGTCAGAGAAGTGGTTGGCGAAAGGGGGAGATACACTTGAGCTATTGCAACCCTCCTTGCGACACATGCGATGTGGGTACAATTGAGGTAACAGCTGCCGTGAGCCAACTATAGAGCTTGACCCAGAAAGGGGGCATGGCCCAGGAATGTTTTGTGGGCCATGCAATGTGGGCGGTTGGCAAGGGTGCTTTCGGCAGTGTGGCTTTGCCGCAGCTCGCTGTGGGGTTGTGGGTGTTGCGGTGCTTGGGCATTGAGCATTTTCGCACAGGGACCTGTATTATCCTGCATCCACTTGTCGCTTCATGAGAGCATATGCATTGTGTATGCCGCAACTATAATAACCAGTGCAATGCAAGGAGACATCACTTATTTGAATTCTATGGTGTTGACTAGACATTTCTCACCTGCGCTTGATTAGCTTTTTCTTTTGCTAAAGGTGTAGCATATATTAAACGCAGATATGATAAGTTCATACAAGTCAGGAACATGTCAACACTTAACAAGTCGGGAACACTCAACCATTTAAAAACAAAAAGTCCTGGCCAGTTATCATTTGATAAGCCCCTTATGCATTATGGGCTACTCGATTTGTACGAGGCGGGGCGAGTCTGGATGGCCGAGTGATTGGGGCTCTGCTGGTGTGGGACTCCCGTGGGGGTGAGCAGGGAACATGTCGGCCGGGATATGAATGGTGTAATCCCGGCTCGCTACCATCTCCAAAATTTCTTTAAATAATTCATTAAATTCTTCTCTTTCCCGAGCTGCCCTTTCTGCCTTTGAGCGTCTGGGGCCCGAGCGGGAGCTGGGAGTGCGTACTACTAGTGCTGCGGCCTGTTGCGGGTTTCGAGTCTCGACTTTCTTGACTCGAGGGTTCTTCGGCCTTCGCCCTGGGCAATGTCGCTTAGGGCCCCACTTCTTGGCATACCTCTTGATGGTGGGCACATAGCGCTCTGGTGGAGGGGCGCGTGCCACATGCTCCCCCTTTTGCGAAGAGCGTCTTTGCAAGCCAACTCTCCATGATTCTCCATGAATTCCGCCAAAAAAGGAAACCTGCAAGGTGCGAACCAAGGGTTAGACCTTGATACAGGAGACAACTGTTTGCATGGAAGGGATTTTAGTGTGGTTTATGAAGCGCATATGACAAGAAGGGGAGGGGTGAGGCATGCGGTGTTTGTTGTAGGGGAATGGTCCCCATGCTGATGTTCGCGTTGCCTCCAGTCATTAGCGATATTAGTTTATGCTAAGTCGCGTGGACTGGTTGTCGTGGAGTGGGACAGGGTACATCCTCGGGAGGATAGACCAAAAGGGAAGAAGGTGTATAGGAAGGGACTACACCCTGTCTACACCATCAAAGTTGTTGGTCAAGGCCTCCTATGGCGGAAATATGGGTTGCATGCCCTTCACTTGGAGGTGGGGCTGGTCACCCGACTTTTAAAAGTGTGATGTCAGGAGGACCTGAGGAGCTTAGCCTGTCAAACCCGACTCTTCTCCCTGCCCTTGACTATCATTGCTTGTGTGTGTTGATATTGTTTATACATGGTGACACACAAATTAGTGTTTATTTATATACACATCTATGAATCCATGTCACATCACGAGGATAAGAACCAAGTGTAGAACTCGGGGTTGTACCGGAGCGTGGCACACGCATCCAGTATTCGTGGCAGCTGACTTAACACTGATAGATATTTTGCCACGTCGAGTAGCATGGAACCTTGACCGAGTCTACTGGCAATATGTAACTCCTCCTCGGTGAGTACCTTATCAATCAAAGGGCCTTGTAGCCTAGTCCCAGCCAAGTCCACACCCCGAATGTCAGTGAGCAATCGAAGGGAAGTTGGTGCCACGGAGGTTGGGTCTCTTTGAGATTGCCATTTGGCCAATCACTCTTCTGAGACCGTCATGATCTGAGCCCCTAGTTCGGCCATTACAACGCGGCTTTCACACCAACGCTGCTCAAATTGACTCTGGCCTGCTGACAGTCGCTTAAGTAGCTCTATGTCTACGAGATTCGGTCGGCAGAGCACTTCATTGAACGTGACGGTTAAGCGCAGTTCGTCAGCCTCCTCGTCGGGGATGAGTCGCATCTGTTTATGCAGGAGCCTATCGTAGTGCCCGTTAAGATGTTCTTGTTCTTCCCATGATAGAGGAAAGGTCAAGTAATCTCCAAGCTGCTCCTTGGGGATCGTGCCCACGTCCGCAAGGACGTAGACACGCGCGACCACTTTGAGCTTAGCCTCCAACTCAGTTAAGCATTCTGTGACACTTCTATGTTCAACGAGGCCTTGCTCGATTGCTATCTCATGCAAAGTTCTAAGAGTTTCCTTAGGCTTTAGCATGGCTGGGGGACTCAGGCCTAGATGAGCAAGATTGGTCCACACTAGGTTTTCTTATGCTATTGGGG
The DNA here is from genome assembly GCF_053477565.2 of Lygodium microphyllum. Taxonomy (NCBI): domain Eukaryota; kingdom Viridiplantae; phylum Streptophyta; class Polypodiopsida; order Schizaeales; family Lygodiaceae; genus Lygodium; species Lygodium microphyllum. The sequence continues at coordinate 133,747,195 of NC_141145.1, forward strand.
TTCTCACGTTTCTCCTGAGGTTTTGTTGTTATTTCGTCATGGTTCTTCTCGGATGTGACTGGTATAGATTTGTCACTCTGTTTTGACAGTGTTGTATCCACTCTTGATTGATCAATGTGAGTTCTATTTTTAGTGGATAGATTGTTGCAAGCAACTGTTGATGGCAACGGTTGCTTTGGTTTCTCAGAACACACGGATGTGTCTGAGGTTTCACCACTATTAGGAGAGGCATCAGTGGGTTCATTGGTGGATGGACTCGATGCTTTATTCATCAGCTCTCTCGCGCCCTTCATCTCAATGTTCTTGGGGTCCACAACCACCTGCAACTGTTGCTGTTTTCTCTGCTTTCTCCTCTTTTTCTTGGTCAATGAAGGTGCCTCTCTCGACGACTCAAGACCCTAGGCTATATCGACCGTTGATGTGCTTGGTCGAGCCTCAGTATTTCCCTTCTCTAGTGTGTCCTTATGGGACATAGCCGTGGTTTGTTGAATAGCCTTGTCCGGTTGCGAGGGCACAACTGCCGCCCTTTTCGGAGAGTCTAGCTTTTCAACCAACCCCCTTGTGTTCGACTCCTCCGTCCTAGGCTTTAGGCTCTTTGAAAGTGCTGGAGTTTTCGAGGAAGTTGGTTGCGACACATCTTCCATAGATGAACCTCTAAGGACAGGTTCCACATAGGGTATTGTCACAGCCAAGGGCTGTGACTGCTATGATCCCTGATTGGAAGTAGTAGCAGCTAGTTTAGTGGGATGGCTACCCTTGGTGGATTGCGGTGTCAAGTCCCTAGGGCGATCAGAAACGGTCATGTCTTTTGTTGGCCTTTGAGCACTCATATGTGTAGATCGAACATGAGCTGATCTAGTCGCATTAGGTTGCTCATGCATATCCTTGGGTCGCGAGCTACAGATGGCATCATGTCCCACCTCTTGGATATTTGGAAGCTTAGATGGAGATAGAGATTGGAATTGAGCAGTCGCCTTTGACAACTGCTGTAGTGCTTCCTGTGTCTGTTTGGGAGAAGAGGGCATAGGAGATCTAGGACTCCTAGGTGGATGTGGCACTAGCTGAATGATCTTCTCAAGGCTATTAGACGATTGTGCCGTTTGCTTTGTTGAGCCATCAGCCTTGCCTTGAGCAATGTTGTGCCTATGATGCTTGTTCTCCCCTTGGGAAATCAAAGGCTTCTTGGGCACTAACGATTTTTGTGCATGCTCAATGGCTGCATATGACATCTGTCTATTCAGCATTCTAGACTGAGGTTCTTTCCTTTGAACAATCATGTCTGGTTCCTTGCCTTGAGACATAGAGTTTCTCTTAGATTTCCTATTGTGCCATGCTTTTGAGGCACTCTGGCCTATAGCTGATAGAGGAGGTTTAGCAGGGAGTTTTGGTACCCAAATCCATTGGTTGCCTGCATAATACCCTTGAGCATGAAGCAACGCTTTGGATATCCATCGCGGCGTTGTGCTACCTCTCCATCGATACCTTCGCCTATAAGGCTTGGGCTTCTTTTGTGGTCTTCTACGATATTTGTGAGTCCAAACCCTGTCCTTGGCCTTGTCTCTTGACCTTCTTGTTTCCAGCATGGCCTCACTCACTGGTTCTCGTTGTTCGACCTGTGCTTGTATCAACTCTTCCAACAAGTCCTTGCCCTCGTTTGTAGGCTTGATTGTTATGTCATCACCTTCCTTGCCTTTCCCTTGAGGTTCGATGAGGTCACCCTTGCTAAAGGTAGTGACTATCCTCACACCCGGTAGTGTCAGGTGTATCCTCTGTGCTACATAGTCAGCCTCACATTTGGTCGCCCTTTTGAAGGGTCTTCCTAGAAGGGTTTCTTTCCTGCAGCTAGCACTTTTTGGAGGAACATGAAATAGGATAGGCAAGCTTTCCGTTTTCAATTGTCGCAAGGATTTTGCACTTCCCTATGAGTGCTTGTGGGTGTCCCCCATAAGGGCTAAGAGTTGCACTAGTCGGTGTGAGCTCTGGTTGGCCTAGTAGGGTCCATGATTCATAGGTCAAGATGTTAAAATCTGCTCCTTCATCAATCAGAGCATCGATAGTATGCTCTCTTTTCGCGGTGAGTGTGACCCTAATATAAGCAGGTGGTACTATGTCTTCATCTTCCGGGTCCTGGCTTGCAAATTTAAGCCTTCTGACAGATGCCCTTGAGTTCTCAACTGCACGACCAGATGTGGATTCTCCACTGCTATCTTGGATCGTTAGTGCAGTGCTATTCAAGGTACATCTCTCGTCAAGAGTGTCATATCTAGTCATTCTCGCTATTGTAGCTTGATGTTGTTGCTTTCCGCTTTGACTAGATGCAGTCTGAATGCAACACATATGTGTTTTTGCAGTGTGGCCTTTTTGCCCTTGTTGGCTAGGTGGGCCCATTGAGGTTCTAGGGTCTCTGTTTGTCTCTATTCGGGTATGGGCTTTTGGCTGCTCTTTTGCAAGTGAGAATCCATGCTCGTGTAGAGCCATTACTTCACTAGGGTCCAATTTGGAAGACCTATCACGGCGCGCATTTTCTCTCCAACCTACTCGGGGGAGGTGCAGAGGGGGCAGAGCCCCCTCTGCGGGGGTCCGGGGGGGGGGGGGGGGGGGCAGTCCCCCCCGGCCTGCAGGGCCGTTACGGTAGACGCCATATGCAATTTGGAGGACCGTTTATAGCCAAATTTTGAACTACGTGCTCTAAATTTTAGCCCGGTTATGGATCTGTGATGTACCTTCAGCTCTACGTAGCCTTAGGGGTCAATCTCGGGGTTTAGATGTATCAAAATTTGTGTTCTAGACACGTGTCTGATTTTGACAATTTTCTGTCCGATTCTCAGATGTCCGATTTTCAGGAGTCCAATTATCAGAATCGGACGTCCGATCTTGGGTGGGTCCAATCGGACTAGTGGTCCGATTTTTGGTTGTGTCTGATTCTAGGAGTCGGATCAAAAAGTGGTCCGATTTTCAAGTGGTCTGATTCTGGGAATCGGATTGGACCGGGTGGTCCGATTCTGGCCTGGTCCGATTCTGGCTGGTCCGATTCTGGCCTGGTCCGATCCTGGCTGGTCCGATTCTGACTGGTCCGAGTCTGGGACTTGAACGGCCTGGTCCGATTGTGAGTGGTCCGATTATGGACTCGTCCGAGTGTCCGAGTCGGATGGATTGGTCCGAGCGCCCGATTCTCAAAATCGGACGGGTTGGCCCGAGTGCCATGTGGCACGTCCGATCGGGCTGGTCCGATTCTAGGAATCAGATCGGACAGGGTGGTCCGATTCTGGAAATCGGACGGTCCGACTCCTGCACTCGAGTGGTCCGAGTGCCATGTGACACGTCCGATTCTGGGAATCGGACGGTCCGATTCCAAAACTCGGGTGGTCCGATTCTGGGAATCGGACCACAGCGAGTTGGTCCGAGTGCATCGGTGGCGGGCGCGATTCCCACGCGTTTGACCCCTCCTCACTGTCTGGTGCACACAATCACCACAGACTTTCTAGATCTGATTAGGGCACTTGTTGAAAAAACACCAGACTCACCTGGAGCAGTATAAATCACCGACGCCTAGAAATCGGGGCAGCGCTTCCTCGTCCTGTGAACCAGAAGTTCTCTCTCTCTCTCTCTCCCACACAAGGCAAACCAAGGAAATGAGGTCTGTCCTGGCCTCCCAGACCTCTTAAGGTCCTTTCCGAGCACTACAGAACCTCACAGCTAGTTCCTTGTCCCTGTCTCACCCAAAACTTGAATCTGGTCCCCTATTTCCCTGTTTTAGCCTGTTATACAGCAACAGAAAACCCTATTGTTTGCTTGTTTTTTTTTCTTCTTCTTTTTCTTTGTTTTTTCCTACCCTAAATGCATCCAAATCACAAAATAAATACCTATACTACTCCATTCCACAGCATAAATCTCAGAAAGCAAAAAACCTACTTACCAAGGAGATCGACTACCATTTTCAACCCCCTCGCTTCCTACCTATCTACCTCAAGCACCGGTTTGGGGGAAACCCCTTACTTTGATGCTCGATTTGAAGAGTGGAAGCGCTCAAGGCTTGAATCCGTTGGTCCCGGCAACGGAACCAAAATGTGGGAGCTTTCACTCAACCGCCAAGACCCTCGGACCGCTTATTGTTTCAAGCGTTCCAAGCCGAGAACTAATGGCTACCTCTCACATAGCCGACACGCCATCCATATCTACGGGTGTAGTGAGCTTACCTTGATGCCATTCGAGTTACCTCCTCTCCCGCGCACTCCGGTAGCTCCACGATCCAAGTGCAAGCTTCAAGCAAGCTCCATCCTCAAGCTCCACACTCCAAGCTCCATGTCCACGAGCAAGACAAGAGAAGAGAATAGAAGAGAAGAAGAGAGGAGGAGATGGAGAGTTTCTCCTCCTCGGTCCCTCACCCTCACACACTCACTCCCTCACACTCTCACACTCCCTCTCTCAAGCACAAGCTCAAGCAAGCAAGAAGAAGGAGAAGAAGAAGAAGAGGAGAGCTACTTTTGGCCACACACAAGAATGAGCTTCTCATTCACTTTTCAACTTTATATACAAAACCCTAAATCCCTTTTGGGCGGTCATCCCCTTTTTCCCTTTTTTACATGGCCGGCCATAGCCTAGGCCCTTTTTTCCATTGTCCTTCTATCTTCCTAGCTTCCTTTCCACCGCCCGTCTACATTTACAAATTGCACGGGTGAGAGCCCGGCGCTCTTTTACAATATTTCAGGGTGCGCCTTTTTATTTTAAAATGCGTCTTTCCCCTTTTGCCTTTGCCTTGGACTTTTAAGGTTGCCCTTGCGCTTTTGGGCTTTTGGCATTTTCTCCTTTTCTTTCTTTAGTCGGGCTACCTTTTTTCCGCCTTTGCCCTGCGTCTTTTCCACTTCTTTTTGCTTTCTTCGTGTTGGGGTTAACACTTACAATCTACAAGGACCTCAAACTCTTATTAAGGAATCACAAGATTTCAGCAAGACTTGGCTTACAAGTATAGTGGTGAAATGGAATGTTACCATGCTGGACATTGTTAGTACTCACATGCTTGGGAATTTTGGTTTTCTTGCCAAACATGAATCATTTTTCAGATTTCTCAATCCAAGATAAACCACTATTGGAGTATCTTCATACTCATGACTTCAATCTTTGGACAAGATTGAATCGACATTGAAGAGATTTGGACCTATCTTGACCTATGGAGGTTAGGGACAGCATAGGTTTCAATTTCCACTGAAGTCATTGAGTTTCTCTTCAATCTTGAACTCTTCAACCATCATTGAATTTCCTACTTCCAATATCCAAGGTCTCTTATCAAATGGAAGAGGATTTTGCCTTCCATCAACCATACATGAAGCAATAGAGCATCAATGGAGTTTGTGGAAGAAGAGTATGCTCTAGGGAATTTAATTTCAACAAAGAGCATGGAGAGCCTTGACTATTTGGAGCTGAACTGAAGTTATTTTGATCAATGGTTCTTCATCAACAATATGCTTCAACCTCAAGTACAAGAGCTTCCACAAATAGGGCCACTCTGAATTTGAGCAAGTTTTGAGGATTTGGAGTTCCTTCTTTTCATGGAATAATGTACAACATAGTACTTCAAAATTTTGGCAAATTTTAGTGAAGAATAGAACTTCATTTCATTTTCAAAGCCTCAATCCACTCTTGGATCATTCTATCTACATTTATTAAAAGAATGCATAGAGTTCAAAGCTTCTATGAGAGGTTTTGGAGCTTTCTTGTCTCTTGGACATAATGGACAGCTTGTACTCAATAATTTCATTGAAGATTTGGTTCATCATTAGCAATGAAGCACTCTTCAATCAATGAATCACTCCTACAATCATTCTTACCAAGAATTCATGAAGATTGAAGACCTATTGTTATCTACAAGCATTCTTAGCACTGTATCATGATAGAATGGGTATTTTGATATGGGCAGCATAAAGAGAAATGCATGGCAGCATGAGACAAATGTATGGGTAGCCTACTGCTCTTCAAGACATGTTTGTTTTGTGTGTGAATAGCATGTATGGACCTTGACATGTAGGGTATTCCCAATATCAATATCAGTAAGTGATTTTCAAGATTGAATGATTTTTTTAGCACCTTTCAATAAGTTTGAACAAGCAAGTGGGTTCCTCTTTCCTTTGCATATACTATGGATCACACTTGACCAAGTCATTGAGGATATACAATGTATGATAGTTAGACTACTGTAGAGAAAAAATTGGGTGCATTATGGTCTTATTTGCAGAGAATATGCTTGGATTATCAATGTGCTTACTGATATGAAGCATCTCCCAACTTCTTATGGGTGGAAGACATTGTTCATGAGGTAAAATAGGGCCAATACAGAGTAAAACAAGCTGCAGTCCACTATGGACAGATTTGGAATTCCTTTTATAGAGAGGGGTGTTTTTGCTCCTAAATTGAAGCTAGTACTCTCATTTGAAGCTAGACATCATAGGCTTCAAATAGAGCTATTATTTGTTCCATTTGGACTTGTATTCATCAAGTTATGGCCAAAATTGTGCCTATGGATATTTGGGACAGCATGCATGCAGAGAACAGTCTGGCAAGTGATATTAGGGAAATGAAGATGGGCATTGACAAACTCATTACTTTCTTTGATGTATGGCTACCATCTACAGTAGTTTCTAATGTCTCAAGTCCTTCCACTTGTGAGAACTATGATTAGCAATGTCATGATACTATAGTGAATGAGTATGTGTTTCACGGCAACTCAGCATATGAACCATATGGCACTTCTCCCTCATATGAGCAACATTTTGGTAGATGTCTTGAACAAAATGGATGCTATACTTCATGTCATGAGGAGAAAAATGGGTATTATTCAAATCATTTTGGTCAGCAACAAGATGATATTTCTTATGATAGATTTGATCAAGAATATCATGCATGTATTCCTTACCAAAGCAATGACTATCATGGCTACTTTAAGCAAGGATATAATGCTTGTGAAGATCCTTTTGCTTATGAATAGCATGTACATACATTTGAACAACAGCATGATGTATTTGATCAGCCTTCTCATCATGATTAACATGTTTCTCCTACAAGATTCCATCTCATGACTTTGGAAAACATGCCTATAAAGATGCCTATGGTAATGTCTACGAGAATGTCAGCCATAATGATCAACATGATATGGATGAATGTAGTAGTTATGATCATTTTTATGGACAAACTTATGGGAATGAGAGCTATGACACTTACTATTAGTCCAACCATATGGGTTATGTACCACATGAGCCACTTAAAGCATTACAAGCTGAAGATTCTATGAAGAAGAGCAAGTACATGTAGATGTGGACAACATAGATGGTAATGACGATAATGAAGAAGAGCAAATGGAGAAAAATGCTGAAGAATATGAGGACAATGAGGTGGACCTTCATGAGAATCTCGCTAAGGGAAGCTTGCAACATAAGGAGGACTTTCATGAGACCTCTATCCTTCAAGAGGGACATGGTTATGCAAATTTTGGTTTCTATGGTGATTCTATTGATGATGCATATCAACCCATAGGTGATTTGGATATGTACATGTTGGATAATGAAGATCCTTTACATCCATTTGACCATGATGACTATGAGGAGGATTATGAGAATGTTCATTACCCTTTTGATCCGAGGGATCCATTGGGACGATTCTTCTTTCCCATTTGACCCAGGCATAGTCATTGACAGTTTTGGCAGTTGTTTTCATGATGATGATCACTTTGATGGATTCCCATTTGATCTAGGAGGATTTCTATGGAAGAATGACTGGAATTTTTAATCCCTTGACCTGCAAATATGATTGACAGCTTGTCTTCATTGATTTTTATTTGATTTATGGAAGAAGCAATTGAAGAAGAATGAGTTCACTGTTTAATATAGCTTGTAGTATTAAATTCTTGTCATTAAAATAAATGGTCTGACAGCATCAAAGTCAAGATTTTATGCTTGGATGTGATGCTCCTAGGTGTATTCTTCAAATTGTCACCTCATTTGTTTGATTCAGAGCTATATTTTAGAAGTTATGGCTCTTTTACTATGACAGCCCTTTCTTGGACAGCATGAGTAGCATGAAGACAATCATGAACTTCTTGGACCATGGATTCTTCTTCAACTTGTGCCTTTGGACTTTTATACTACATCCATTATAGTATCTTCTCATTTGCAACTTTGAGGACAAAACTAATTGAAGCAGGGAGGGTTTGTAATGAAGTAAATAAGGTCAACGATAGGCTAAAAGCCTTTGTAAAATAAGATTAGAAGTCTCAGGCTTAGGATTTACTATAAATAGGCAGCCCAAGTCAAAGTTAGTGGCTTTTTTTCATTATGAATTTGGAAGTCATGTAAGTTTTCTTGGTAGTCACATTAGTTCATGTCTTTCACCTACATGGAGGTTAGTTTCCATGGAACCACCTTGTTTAAGCATTTCTTTGTTTCCTTAGGTTAATATATTTCAGTTTCTTTTCCATGTCAATTCCTTGTTGATTCCATTAGATCAGGAAAATTTGATTCAGTTAGAAGATCCCTTCTTTACAAACCAACTCCTCCTTCTTGGAGGGCTGCTCTACCAACATGCGTAATGCTTGGGCCATGTCTTCATCTACCCTTCTGCATAGCTCTTCTACTCTCCTCTTTCTTTTCTCTTCAACTCTCTTAGACTCCTCTTGTATCCTTTGCAATTTGGCTTCTTCTTTCCTCCATCTCTCTTCTTCAGCCTTCTTTGACTCTTTTTGTGCCTTTTGCAAGTTGGGCTTCTCTTTTTTCATCATTCTCTCCCTAGCTTCTTGCTGCTATGTCTGGGGAGTCTTCTTCTTTGGCTTTTTAAGCCCTCCTCAACTGGACTCTGTCTCCTATTCTTCTCCCTCGCTTACTATTCTTTCACTAGACTATTATTGCTCATGAGGCGATGTCCTCTTATAATGTGCTCGCCTATCAACTATACAAGCACATTTTTAGCAGTCCATTGAATCTAAGTGACACTGCTCGGCACTCCTATGGAATGTTACGTGGGTTTGTCGCCTTGAGTTTCTTGAGTCTGCCTCACAACGGAATGCTCGCGGTCGAACCCACTAGGATTGACCTAAAATCCGGGTTCCTAGTGGTCAAGGTCTTGTGACAACATTTTGGCGTTGCGGGTCCTAGATATCCTACTTTACGTAGAGATACCTAAGCTAAAGCAAATCCATGCCGCACTTGGTTCAAAGAGAATGGGAAACGAGAGGGATGCACCGCTCTACCTCTCTGCCCATAGGGCATAGCCCCATTTTGGTCCCTTAAAACGGCATGAATTAGGGTTCTAACCTAGCACTTACTAAGGGTCAAACATCGATAAAACTTTGTGAGAAGCCTCCTAGTTCTCTCAGACCACCCTGTCGTAGGACTCGTCGGGGTTCCGCCCACCCGCTTCCCTTGATAACTTTAGTTTTCTAATAAGGTCTTATCACATTTATGGGTGACATTCAAAATCAACTTCTTAATTAGGCCTTTTTAGAGAACATGGTTCATTCGCGTTATTTACTGTACAAACATGAAAACAGAGCAAGTGGTTCTTTTGACAAACAAGTTTCTTAAATTATCTTTGGGTTAATATTTGTCTCTTGCCCATATAACAGGAGAAATTCTGTATCTTCTGTCCAACAGAAGTACCCGGTCCAAATCACATGGCACCATAATTTCTATCTAGTATCTAGAATAGGATCTTCCAATGCCCTAGATGTTGGGCTCATGGTATTCTCTCCATTCTGGACTAGGCAAGGGGTGTCTAGAGCTCCATTGACCACAAGCAACCTAGGAGTGAGACATAACTTCCGTGGTTGGCCTTTTCACCACTTGACCTTCGGCCTGCAAATCAAGTAGTGCCCTCTCGGGTTGAAATGCAGTGTAACCTTGGAGATGATCCACCCATGCAAAATACCATTCCTTAATTAATCTAATTAAGAATCAAGCACAATTAAAGCATTTAGCCATAATATCATCGTCCAAGTAAATATTCCTTTATTCCCATGGCAACTTGTCATCAGAGACCCATGCCATGCATTTACCATCAAACACAAGTACTTGGAATAATCATTCAAACCACAATCCAACAACTAGTTGATTGTAAAAGCATTTAGCATGTTGTTTGATTAACCAACAAAACAATGGTATTCTTTTCTAAGCATTGCAAGAATAGACGTGATAACATTTCCATTGCATATTTTCTCTCCCTTAAAATTTACTTAACATTCCCTTCTTTCGGCTAAGGCATATGCTAAGGGTTCAAATATTGTACACAACGTAAGTCCTATCATTTCAATATGAGTTAATCAATCTAGCAAGAGCATTTATGCCTCTTCTCTGAGTGACATTTATCTTTTAGCCTTTCCCTACTATGCAACATTTTATCTTTACTTTATCCTGCTTTCTCTCCTAAGGCATGGAGTCGCGTGACATTGATGTAAAGTTTACATAATCTCTCCCATGTATGTACCGTCTATGTGCATCTGTGAACCTTAAATAGTATTGTCCTAGGTAAAGATTAATCAAAGACTCATCGATGCTTAATACTTTAGAGTCCCATATACTGCTTTTGCTATGCATGGATTCATCGCATAGCAACTAGGTGCAATTAACTTCCCTTGATACAAGCACTTCACAAACTTCATCTTTGAATATTTGAGATGCGATTTATCCTTTTCAATGACCTATTCTAGCACAGCAAAGTACGGAGCCTAACGTATCTCATGTGAGAATCAAAGCAAGCAACTATCAATTTGGAAATGCATTACTTACAGTCGGTACCGTAGTTGGATTGGCAGTGATGCCTTCACTCGAAGCTTTGTTGCTGGTTGTAGGATTGCCCTCCGCATCCGACATTCTTTGCTTGGGGGCCATCGTCTGCAAGTAGATTCGAGAGATAAGGAAGGAATGGATTTTGAGAAGGAAGAGCATAAGAGAATATGGCTTAGTCGAAGACCGGGATAGGGGGAATTGAGCCAACTCTCTCCCTTGTAGCCTCTCAAGGTAACTCCTCTCTCTCTCTCTCTCTCTCTCTCTCTCTCTCTCTCTCTCTCTCTCTCTCTCTCTCTCTCTCTCTCTCTCTCTCTCTCTCTCTCTCTCTCTCTCTCTCTCTCTCTCGGGGTCTCCTTATGCTTCCTCGTTTCTCCTATGCCTCATATTTATAGCCAAACAAGAGAAGAAGGGTTGTGGCTGAGAGGAAAAGCTCTTTGTAGAGGGGATCTTGGAAAAATCAGTGATTTGATGCTCAAATCATAAATCTGATGGTTCCATTGGCTCTGAAATCTCTCTTTTTTTCTTTTTATAAAATCTCCAAACTAGTTAAAACATCACTTGCCTTTTTTTTCTAAATATGACATCTAGTTGTAGAAATCTCCATATATTTTTAGGATAATATCTAAAATATCTTGGTGCACAGATCGGATGCTGTATGCTGGCATAGTGAGCGTCGGAAGGTCCCCAAGAACAAAAGAACTCTACTTTTTGCACAAAACTCAAGGTAGAAAGCATGCACGACATGAACAAGAGACCCATTTGGGTGCAATCTCCCCCATGCCTTGTGTGAGCGCTCCACAAAGCATGTATTTTATGTATTAATCATCTTCAAGCTCAAGTAATAGCCCAAATTACAAAATAGCACGCTTTTGGCTTTTGAGTTTGCTTTAGCACAAAATAGAAATAAAGCTAATGGGCGGGCACCCAAATAGTCAAGCATACCCAATACAATATCCAAATACAAATATTATAATCGTGTGCCCATGCGCATACAAAATAATAAATAAATATCCAACGCCTTAATAAATAGGCGCGACAAAATATAGGTGCCATGCCTAAGGTATGCGCCCATCAAAATATAAGTGATAACTCAAATACACGCTATCCTCCAATGCTTTCCTCCGCCACTGCTGCTATCTCTACACAACAACTGAAGCATTCACAATCGGTAGTAAAATAATACAATTAAACCAATAAAAGTAAATACCTAGCAGTCTTCAGCTACATAAATAAATCAACTGGTTAGAAATCAATCCTAACCTTAATTTATCACGAATGTGCACTCTAAAATCATAAACATTTATTAATTTAATATGTATTTTGCGGAATCACCCGCTATGGAATCACCCATGTATACACTAAATTAATGAAACGCCCGAAAAGGATAGGCATCCCCATCAACTTCTCGCACAAAGAATCCACTTTGTGTATGAGCCCCGGTCAACAAAGTTTACGGAATCCACCGTAAAACCTCACGAAATCCAGTGTGGCATGGAATCCACCGTGAAATATGCCTCCTGGCATCATATCTAAAATATGCTAGTTTTGCCCAAAATCTAATATTTTTGGACCATCCATACTGTACACATTAACATTAGCGATTAAATGACTCATAACTCTCATTCACATTGTAACTTCTATGAAGGGTGGCTATGGTTCTTGTCAATCCGAGAAAAATGTTAGATTATGACTCTCGGTTTTTTTTAAACATATATTTTTAATTAAATAAAAATCATTAATTATTAACGTTAGTTAGTTTTTACTTTAGTTAGTCTTTAATTAGTAATCTTACTAACTTATTAATTGACTAACTAACTTTCAAACTAACCAACTAGTTTTTAATTGTGTGGAAATATTACACCTCTCGGGTATCTCTCTTGATTTCTCTTCACCTAGCACCTCTCCCACTACCTTCTAGATGAGGATAGCTAGTACTCCACCAAACCCTATGAATGAAGCTTTTGAGACACGTTTCTTTCTTTATGTTCTAGCTTTTGATGTTAAGGACAATAACTAGTTGGTTTGCTCCCTAAGGCTAGTGCTTTGCAGATTGATTGATCATCGTCCTCACATAGCCATTTTAGTCAATCTCATCAGGCAAATAGCCTACCAAGATCTCCAATAGAGGCACTCTAATCCTGTGCAAGAGCAAATTGTACCTTTGGCTTGAAAATAGTGTGTGGATGACCTTGGTCTAGTGTAATATTCCTGCCATAAAACTTCATATCAAGAGACGAATTCGGACTTGAAATGTTTTAAAAATTACTCGTTGAGTTATCACATAAGTGACCTCACGTAATATCGATTCTCGCATTAAATTAATTTTGCAATCTGACATGAGAAGATGCCTCAATGTTATTAGCCAACAAGAAGCAAAGACGCCTCATAAATAATATTATGACAGCTTGATCATAATATTTTTCGTATTATACTTGATTTATCATTCATGATTCCATTTTCCATTTAATGCATCAAAGATCTCATTGATTTCGCAACGGCAAGAAAAATCACAAAAGCCTTAATCGGTAGACAAAGAATGAGCAAGAACGAGCATGATATGGAGTGAGTTAAGTATCAAAGAGTATGGCATGACTTTATAAACTAGATTTAAAAATGAGGTAACTTGGTCAAAAACCACCAAATAAAGTCGTTTTGAAGAAAAAAATGTTTTTGAAAAAATAAGCAAAAAATAATGACGTTTTTTACACCTAGAGGGAGAGAAAGTATTTTAAAATCATCCCCATGCCACCATCCAACATGTAGACAATCAAAAAGCATTTTTTATAAAGCTTACTTAGCTCTTGACAAGTAGCCAAAAGAATGAGTCGACTGCATACTTCCTCTCATGGCTATAAATACACCCCCTCTCATTCACAAAGAAAGCAAGAAGGAAGGAATTTCTCTACATCTCTTTTCCATTCTAGCTTGAGCCTTGAAGGAGGAAAATACCACACTTCTACCTCATTTCCATTTTTTCTAACCCTTGTTATGCTTTCCTTCCATATAGCCATATCGCTAAGCAAAACGCTGGCAAAATTTTTTTGGACAACCATCAACTCTCCATGAACTACCACGTTAATTTCGCCTGACATCCATGGCTCCACGAGGTCGCAAAAATTCAAGAAGCCCATTTGAAGCGAGAGAAGCAAGAAACACAGCCGATAGAGAAAATGACGTGGTAGGAATTGGCGAAACCCTCGTTACTACAAACTTGATAGAGGTAACATCTCATCGGTTTGAAAAAATATATATTTTATAAGCTTATTGCTATATTTAGCTTTAAATGATTATAAATGTATTTTTTAAAAAATGCATATGAACTGTTGCTTAGGAAAATAACCTAAGTAATATGATAATTAACTATTCACTATAAAGAATCTTTTACATGAAAAATGATTATATATCTATCGTTAAGAAAATATCTTAATTATGGTTTATTTTGTGATATTTATTGTTATTTTATTAATGACATATGTGATCAGAATAACACAAAAAAGGTAGACTGTGTTAGGGAATGAAATATTTTATAATTTTTTCTTGAAAGTGACTATCTCTATTTCATTTTGCTAATGATAAACATATACATATGAGTTTTATAATAATTTATAGGAAATAATTCAGATAATATCATGAAATAATCAATGCATTAAATCAACAGAAAATTGCATAGAAAAATATATACTAGATGTGCATAAATTAGGTGCGTGGAAATATAATTTGATGTATGAAAGATGAAATAAAAATTACACTTATGATTTTTGCATTGCTTAGAATAAAGTTTTTTAGAAAAACAATGAGCATTACTTTTAGGACATAGCTAAATGAAAATTGATCTTTCTAGATAACATTGAAAGTTCACGAACATCGTCGATCAAACCATAGAATATGAGTAGAATAAAATAAAAATTATTTTCTTGCTGAAAACACACGCCATGTTAATATTAATGGTTATATTAGCGAGAGCGTCAATATCATGAGTTGACCCACGTATGAGTTAGCAAGAAAACCTAACTTAAAATATCGAGAATGTCTAAGCAAAAATAACTATCAAATACTTGACAACCCTGAAACTATCAGTATCAGGAAATTAAATAAATATCGGAAGTCTGTAAGACTTATTGGACATCGATAAGAATTTGTCGATACAAATTCTAAAGTCTAAATAGACTTGGAAAAGCATTTGAAATCCTGCTAATAAGTACGGGTTAGGGTAGGTCAGTGCATAAACTACCTGGCATTGGTATAAATGTCCATATTATCTTTTAGGGCAGAAATACCAAATTTTTCATAAGGATAAAATACACTTCTAATTCGCGAAATAACTTGCGGATCCCGAGAAAAGAGTTGCAAGTAGCAAGTGAGATCCTAAGAATAGGGTGGGACCTTAAAAGAGAAACCCTAGAATTGGGTGGGGCTGCTTCCTATGCTAAAAATACTTGCTCCTGTTCTTTTTTTATTTGTGCATACATTAATGGTTGCACATGAAAGCTTAATTGTGCTTACACAGCAATTAGATCTAATTTTAAATATATAATTAGGATAATAAGAGAAAAGATCGTGCTATGCCTCCCCCACAGCTAGACGCAAAACCCTGCTCCAAGGGGGATTGTTTTGTACTGCCGTGAGGAGCTTTGGACCGGCCCCGATGGCGAGAGGTCACTCGACGAGCTGGAATCCGTTTGGCAGGAGAAGGCGGGAGTGCTAGGGGGCTTTGGCCATAAATCTCTCGATCGCTCCTAGAAACTGCTTGACCCTCATGCGAATCAGGATGGGATCCTAAAGTCCCCAGTACTAGTGAAGGGACGAAAATCTTGGAGGGTTTGTTTTCTTCTACACAAACACGGGATTTTCCGGTGAATGGAGGTTTATCTTCTATGTAGGCAAAAGGGGTAAAATCATTGTAAATAACTTTGTGAACTAATAAATAAATATGTTTTGCCAAAAGTGTGTTTTCTCTATCTTTGTGTTGTGCTGTAAAATTATACGAAGGAACCTGTGATGACAGGTTAATTAACGAAGCTACTTTCATATGTCATAACTTAATGTGATAGGTAATTAGAAAACTAAAGAAAACCATTTGTGAAAAGCGGGTGGGCGAGATCCCTGACAGATCCATCCTACAGATGGGTGGTCCCGGTAAGCTGGGAGCTTCTTTCAAGAGATTGAACGAAACGTTAATTAGGAAAAATTAGGTAGAGCCAAGCGTTGACTTACCTAGGGTTAGGTCTTAAAACTTTGATAAAAAATTATCTTAGGGGAAAGGTGTGGCGGCTGTGCTAGAACTCCATTAAGGTTCCCTAAGTCCTAAACATTTGCTGGAAAAAAGTGTTGCACTCCATGAATCAAGGGTAACTACGATCACTCCAATCGGACAAGAAGCCCTTGTGGGACACCTCTGATGGAGCTAGTTGATGCATCGAGACCTCAGTTGTCAAATTAGGACCCCGATCTTGTAGGTTGATCCTCGTGGGGATGGCCGGTACCTTCCATTACGGGGTGGACTCTGGGAAATCTAGACGATAGATCCTGTGTATTCTCGTGAGTATTGAGTGAAGCCATCTAGGATAGTTCCCCAATGGACCACTAAAACGTGCTACCAGGGAATTGTTAGGTAGGCCCCTAACACCTAGAGTCTCATTTTAGGGTCAGTGATATCCTGGATGCTGATGCCATCATTTGTTAGTACTTGGTCCTTGTTCATGTTGAGTATGGCATAGACATCTCTTTTTGGTCTCCTCTCCACCTTGTGTGCTAACCCCAGTGCCTTCTCCACCATGGCCTTGCTCATCTCTACCTGCACCTATTTGGCCTCTTTTCCTCTTTCCACAGTCACAATGCCACGTGCTCTATCAGAGTCATAGGTTCTCAAGAACTCTACATACTAATTGTAGTCACCCTCCTACCCAAGCCTCCTTCCCAAACTTATCAATGTACTTTGCTAGGTTGTGTTGTTCTATGATTCTTCTAGTTGCTTCCTCTTTGGTCACCACCTTGTTGACATTATGGATGGTCCTCAACTTTAGCTAATTATAGGCCCATTTCTTGAGGATGATGCCGTATCGTCTTCTCTCTTCTATCTTGCCATTTCTACCTCCTTTTGTAGCACAACAAGCTTCCATTAGTTCATTTGTAAGATCGTTTTCTCCACAAGAAGACAAAAAGAAATTGCAACACAATTTTCACTTCAATGAATTCATTTATTCCAAGCAAGCATTTCCTCATTATTTTTAATTATAAAATCAATTTTCTCTTCTTTTTACTTTTAGGTTTCAATTTTGAGGTTCTCTTATTGTTTATTTTTACTTTCCATACTTGTTTTGTTTGCTTTTTGTTGTTTTGATATCCAATTGATTTCTACATTATCCCCTCCCTCCGGGAACAATGTGAATCCTTCCAAGGATTATAGGTTGAAGGTTTAAGGGCATTCAGTGCATGATTAGGGTGCTTTACTTCCACATGAACCAAGCGCAGAAGTGCAGGTTATACTCCAAGTCAGCATAGCAGTCCATGTCGAAAGGTTGAATGCCTACATGAGTAATATAGGTGAGGACATCTGTTAGGAAGTCACCAGGGTTGATTCTGCTAGCAATGTGTATCTCTTCCTTAGTAAGGATGTGATCTAAATAGGGGTGGATCCATGACATACTCTTCTAGATATCGGCTGTGAATAATGGCCAAAACCCTATAGGAGGTGGGAGCTACATACGTTGGGTCATACTCAAGGTTTTGATTGCACGTCTTTGCTCAACATTGGTCATAATTTGGCAACCCTCTTGCTCCCATTCAAGTCCAAGAACATACCATCTTTGCAAGAAAGAGGAGTCCTTGTTGGCTGTTACCAGCAACAGTAAAAAGTGGGAAAATAGAAAAATCTGAGAAGGAGGAAAAGACGTAGGGCCATGGAGAAGGCACCCATAAGAATAATAAGTCTGAAAAAATCCAAAAGAAAGGGAACAACTGCCAAAAATCCAAGGCGCAGCCGCCAAAGCTGGGAGGAGTTAAAATAAAAAAAGTACACCCTTAAATGCGCAGGCACCCTCAAATCCTTGTAAAAGAGCGCTAGGCTTCCTCCTGTGCAAATTGTGAACTTAGAAGGGTGGAAGGACTAGCTAGGAAGTGAAGGAATGGAGAAAAAGGGCCCCAAGGCCATGGCCAGCCATGTAAAAATTAATGTTGACAGCCCATGGGAAGTGGGGCATGTATAAAAAGTTGAAAAGTGAATGAGAAGCTCATTCTTGTGTGTGGCAAAAAGCTTCTTCTTCTTCTTCTTCTTCTTCTTCTTCTTCTCTTCTTCTTGCCTCCTTGCTTGTGCTTGAGAGAGGGAATGAGTGAGGGAGTGAGGGAGTGAGTGTGTGAGAGTGAGGGATCAAGGAGAAGAAGCTCCCCATCTCCTCTCTTCATATTCTTCTCTTCTCTACTCTTCTCTTGTCTCGTGCGGCTATGGAGGATGGAGCTTGTTGGAGAGGGATTGAGGTTGCTTGAGCTTGCCTCAAGGATCGTGGAGCTACCGACATGCACGGGAGAGGAGGGTACTCGATCGGGCATCAAGGTAAGTTCACTACACCCCATAGGTAGGGAGGGCACATAAGCTATGTGAGAGGTAGCCATGGCCGCTCGGCTTGAAATGCTTGACCAATAAGTGGTCCATAGGTCTCGGGAGTTGAGCTTGAAGCTCCCTTTATTTTGGTTTCATTGCTAGGACAGACGGAATCGAGCCTTGAGCACCACACACTTTGAATCGAGCCTTGAGCGCCGCACGCTTCGAATCGAGCCTGGAGTGTCGCACGCTTCAAATCAAGCATAGAAGTAGGGTTTTTAGCCCGAACCAGTGCTTGGGATAGATAGGAGATTTAGGTGGTTTGATCTTCGGAACAAGTAAGTATTTTGGTTTTTTGTTGAGTAGGCAAGTAGGTAAATCAAGCTCAAGCACTGTTTTTTATTTTCCTTGCATTAGGATAGGATTAGGACCAAGGAACCATGGAAAAACAGGAGGGTTTTCTATTGCTATATAACATGCTGAAAGAGGAAAAAGAAGGGCAAAAAATGAAATCTGGGATTAAATATTGGTAAGAGGAGCAAGGTTAAGGTGAATGCAGACTTAAGCAGGGCAATAAGAGGCCAGGAGTGGCAAGGAAGACTCACTTCACATTTGAGAGATTAAGGAGAGCTTAAGAGAGAGACTGTGAGTGTAGGTGCAGAAGGGATTCGATCTGGTCATTTCACTGTCGCCCAGCCATCCCAGGTATTCCCTAACCTTCTCTGAGTTGTGCTTGTTGGATCTGGAAAGTTGGGGCTTGTGCCAGGACCCCCACACGTTGCATTCATCATTCGCGCTCCCGCTACTGCGCCGTGGCAAATGCAGTCCGACCACTCTCCAGGTGTCGGAGTCACAATATCGAACACTCAGACTGTCCGACTCTAGGAGTCGGACCGTCCAACTCGAACACACCACCTTAGAGTCGGACCACCCGGTCCAATCGAAGCAACTAGATGACTTGATTGTCCGATCCTGCTAGTCGAATCCTGCCACATGGCAGTATACCCATTTTGAGTAGGACCCATTTTGAGGGCCGGACCACTCGGTCCGATCGGATAGCCCGACTCCACCTGTCAAACTAAGTCACAATCGGACCACCTGGACTCAGCGGTTCGACTCCCAGAGTTGGACCACCAGGGCAGAACATTGTAGAGACTGGTAAGTGAGCCACCTCCTCATGGCAGGGCCACTGCAAACCCATCCCCAAATATCCCTGAGTATAGGACCCATCTCTTAGAAGCTAGAGATTGGAGGAAGCACACTTGGGCAGCCTAGAGTCAATCTCTAGAAGCGGGCCATAGAATAGGTGAGACTTAGAGCTAAAACTGACCCTTAGATTCCAATCAAGCCTTGACGGAGTATAGAGTGTGCAGCATAGATCCTAGACAATACGAGAGGACAGCCACGAAATGCGCTTAGAGCCATATTAGGCTACGAACAAAAGGGGGAAGAGTGAGAACTGATTGGTTACTTTGCATTTGCCCCCCACACCGATTTCACCATTTAAAGTGCACTAAAAGGGAGAAAGCCTAATCTGTCAATGTGCACAGGAAAGCAGTAAGCACAAGTGTGAATCAAATTAACAGCTACTTCCAATAACAAGGAACTCACATGGAATCATAATAATACAAAAAACCCACCAGGAGGAGCAGACCCTGAGGCGTAGTTGGGTGCCACACAGCCCTAATAATAGGGCCCTGAAGGCCTCAAAGAGCTCGAAGACAACAAGATTGAGGGCAAGTCACTACCCGAGCTGATTGGACTGATTGACAACCTGGTGGAGTGAGAGGCTGCAAAAATGTCAGGAGCGAACATGGATCGAGAGGATGACCAGCTAGACTTGGGCGAATTCCCACTCGAATTGTAGCTTATGGTCGATCAATATGACTACCTAACAAGGATCGTGATCCATGGCAGACCGATCGGGAAAGTAGTTATGAGTCTTGAGGAAGAGAGGAGGGCAGCTAGGAAGGTGTTGCAGAGTATCACGGCATATAACCACGAGGAAAGGACGAGGAAATTGCAGTAAGACTTAGAGGTGCATGAGACACAACACATTCTATCCTTAGCTGGTAAGGCCATGACAGGGCTGAATGTAGAGAGGGAGAGGGAGCTAGAGGCAGACTTGACGCTGAGCAAGCTTGTCACCAAGCGGCTCATGGACAACACAGCTGCAAAACAAAATGCAACTACGCTAGCCACCTCTTTACTCACAGGCTTAGGAGTCATGTAGGGGGCGAGAAGCCACAACAAGATCCATGTAGTGGCCAAGCAGATGGACAAGTACCAACCCAACAACAACCCCTATAGCTTCATGGAGCAGTTTGAGCAATTTTGCAAAGCCAAGGGTCTCATGGACCTCGCTCAACACTCGCAATCTTTCGGGCTCTACTTGGATGATAAGGGAAGGACATGGTACACCAATTTAGACGCAGCAGAGCAAACAAACTTCAATCGCCTGAAGGATCTCTTCATCAAGAGATTTTTAGAGATGGGTGAGAGCGGAATTTAGGTGCCGAGAAGTGCTTAAAAATAGCTAAAAATTATGAATATCAAGGGAACAATTTTCAACGTCGAAGGTGGCGGCTCGATCTAGGACTATTTTAAGCGCCAAAGTGCTTTAAAGGTGCCCGAGTGACACTTGTTGATTTTTCATAATTTTTCAGACAGTCGTACGGGTTGACATGAGTTACCAGCCAATGCGGGATGCCAAGCCAAACGCCCAGGATTTTTCAGAGCTCAATTCAGAGCCCGAACGGGGAAATGGCCAAGAAACCGATCAAGATGTGAAGGGATGGACAAAATTTGGCCAAAATGGGCAAGTGACCCTTGGGAGCCCAACTTTTAATGTGGCATGAAACTTTCATGCAAAGAAGAGAGAAAAAAAAACGTGGAGAGAAGGCGTGGAGCAGCAGACGCAAATTTCGCTTCATGGGATGGAGAGGCATCATGGCTGCTGCAAATAACCCACATCAATGATCATGGGGCTTCAATCCCCCCTGGATGCTGACTCTATCGCCGTGCTTCGCTCCTCCATTGGCACTCTCTGTGAAGAATTCTGATTTCAGTCTTTCTCTCTCCTCCCTCTCTCTCCCCTAAAGGCATATTCATGTGGTGAAGAAGAAGAAGAAGAATGGATGATGGATGCTTGTCCAATGAAGACCGGATTGCTCCGTGGTGCAAGAGGAAGGAAGATTGCTGATTGTGGATTGTCATGAGCATTAATGGTGGTTGGAAATCAGTCCCGACATATGGCAAATAAAAACCCGCAACCCGCAAAGAACGGTAATCTCATTTTTACAAAGGAATTTGATGTTTTATGCAAGTTGCTTCATGAATACTTGTTCCCATGGGATGATTATGCATTATAATGTTGTTTGCAATGTCTTTCAACTATTTATGATCAGAAAATCAGAAAATCATAAGTGTTGTGGATGAAATTAATGGTGCAAAACCCTTAAAACACGTGAAATATGGAAAAATTGGGTGTTTTTGAGATATCAATGGAAAATATAATAAGACACACCAACTAAATTCGTGTTTTTGCTGCAAATGAACCTAAGGGCCACATCCCATAACTCATTTTGTATTTTCAGTCATTTAATATTGTAAAAAATACAAGAAAAATGGAAAAAATAGAAAAAAATAGGGAAAAAATGGATTTTGAGTGCCGAAGATTAAGGAAAACTAAGATTCATGTTTGTGGATGTATGGGGGGTCTGAAGTATGAGGTTTAGCCTCAGTTCAGCCTTACCTTTATGTTCTAGTGAGTTTTTATGGCTTTTTACACAATAAAAACATGGAAAATGAACCCTAAACCTATGCAACGATGCACAACCTAAACAGGTGAGGGGGTAGAGTGTATAAAAAAAATGTTTCAATACTGAATGAAATGATGAAAAGCTTGCTAGTTTCTATGCATACCATTTAGGTTGGTCGATAATTAAAAATTAAGAACCTAGTAGCACAAGGGTTTCTCGGTGCTAGGTTCATGCAACGCCGCATACGAGCAATAGTCAAAATCATTGAAATGAATGTTTTCCACATGTGCACCAATGCTGATTTTCTTAATTGTTTGAGCACATGGACATTCACAATTTGCATGAAGCGTGAAGTTTAAAAAGCATCAGACAATACCTCCTGGATGCATGGCAATTGCTTTCTAGAGAATCGTGACTAACGTTGAGTGAGTAAGGTTGTTCTAAGATGTAGGCTAGGCATTGGGTCCTAAGGGAAAGAAAATGAGGTATGGTACATTCCTGGATACGATCAATTGGTACCTTGAGTGGAAATATGTGTGATATTGTGTTATATATGTTTAGCGACGCATCGAGGGGCCAATCCCCAAGATGTAGGAGAGTCGCAGTGAGGTAGCGGCAGTCAGCCGTGGGAGGACCTCCTATGTTTGTGCTTCGTGCTATTTGGCAATGTGCTGGGACTCCCTCTGAGGAGTGTTAATTGGGTTAGAGTTGGACTATGAGACATGATACAAATGCAAGATGTTTAGGAAGATGATGTATGTGTCATCCACGCTCCTGGCCGCGAGGCCGTGGGGTTGTTGAGCGCATGATAGAGGTCCGGCTAGTGCATGAGCAAGTGCCGGCCCATTTTAGGTCCCATCAGTGGTGCGTCTGCCGGGAGCCGCTTAGAAGTGGCGGTCCTCGAATCCTGGTTGTCTAGGGGACCAGTTAGCAGTTTATGCCAAAGGATACTGAGATTGATCCGTTATTCATCGACAAGCATTGTCTAGCAGAAATCCAAAAGCAAGAGAGAGACGAAAGAGCTAGGCAACGTGCTAAAATTCTTAGGAGGTATTCCCCTAAGCGTAGCGATGCTGAACCCTTACGAGGGAGTGGAGCTAGTGGTCTTGGTGCCACAAGCAGTAAGTTAGGAGAAGGTGGAAGCTCTAGTGTGGGAGGTGTAACCCCACCGTCCCCTATTTCTAGTGCAAATCCAATTTCCGTCATGGCGCAACCTATTGCAATTCCTGCAGGAACGATAGATTTGCCGGCTCTAGGTTACCCGCTACCCATTTTTAATGGCCTAGTTGAGGAAGATGCGGAGCTCCATATGAGGGAGTTTCAAAAGTTAATGTTTAACTGTCGCATCCAAGAAGAAGGACATTTAATGATGTTCGTCAACATGACTCTCAAAGGAAGAGCTGCCATATGGTATCATGGTTTAGAAGCCGGAACCATATTGAATATTGATGCATTTTATGGAGCTTTTCGAAGGGAGTTTGCCCCTGAAAGGGGTGGGCAATATTGGTTGTGTGTGCTTAACGTGACCCGCCAAGAACCACACGAGGATATTCGTGCTTATGCAAAGAAACTAAAAGAGGTTTTTCGTAAATTGGACACCTCTATTCCTATCCCCGCAGCTGCCCAATTGCAATATTTTCTGCATGGTTTGGACTTTAATATCCAGTTGCAGTTGAGTAGTGTCCCTTTGGGGGATATAGATACTGCCATTACACGAGCACAAGAAGTGGAATCCCAACTACAAGCAGCCTATGCCTCTCAAGGCAATTTGAATATGGGTCTAGCATTGGAAAATAACATGGCAACGGCCAATGGCAGTGGTAGCCAAGGGATAGCAATGGCTAATCCTAATGGAAGAGGGAACATAATGCAGAATGTGCCTTTATTACCGGCTCCCCCTGGCATGTCGATGCCTACGAGTAGTCAAATGGCTCCAAATGGTGGAGGCCAGGCAATTAATTCTAATACCATGCCTGTGGTTCAACAACTAGTGCCTAATCGAATTGTTAGGCCGATGGAACGACAAGGTAATAATCAAGGCTACGAGTCGAGCGCTTCCAATGTTCTTGGCGAGGTTAAGGACATGATGAAGCATTATACCGACATGATTACGGAGCAGTAACGACAAATAGCCGTTGATGTTAACTTCCTTTAAAAAAAACAAAATTTGATAGGAAGTAGATACCCGGATGGGGGTGCACCTTCGAGGTTTAGCTGCAAATGGTGTGGTGGGCAACATTATCCATGAAATTGCCCAAATGTCAAGTGGGATATCTGTGGGAAATCCAGCCATTTAGCAGCCACTTGCTGGAGTAAGATTAGTTCCCTCCAGCAAGGTAGTCGGCAACTAGGGCATGTTAATCATCATGCGCAAGAAAATGATTCCCAGCGAGAAGACGGACCTAAACAAATACTCCAATGACCAAAGACTACAGTAGAGGAGTTGCCTAGTGGTAGTGGGGTTAGTTTGATTGAGGCTGTGCGCGTTAATGACGCTGAAACCTCTAATCTGCGAGCTGTCCTTATAAGAGATCAAAAGGGTAGAGAGGCCGACAAGGATAAGCCTGTCGACAAAAACCCTAAACAAGGCGACAAAGGAACACAAGTTCTGGATCCTGCCATGGAAGGGGAACCTCTGAAGCCCGTGGAGAGTAAAGCGATGGAAAGGTTGGGTCTTGCGATCCAAAAAGATACCTCCACAATTCTCAGAATGGCGAATGATAGTTTGACACAGCCGGAAGGCTGCATTACTAAGGTCCATGTCACTGTTGCAAATGTAGAATGCCTGTTGGACTTTAGGGTGATTCTTTTTGCAGGGCGTCCAAGTTACCAAGTATTACTTGGACGACCTTGGATCTTGCAAGTGGACTGCCAAGTGGATATACCCGCCGATCGACTAATATTCAGCGGAGATGCTCAGCGCGTGGTGATTGATGCCTATCCTGAGTCCCCGCAGAGTGAGAGAGCTCCTCTATCTTCCACAGAATTGGAGACATTAGAAGATTTATCCGCCAGTGAGATATCATCGAGTGATGAGTCCAAAGAGGGATCCACCACGGAAGACGTCTATCAGATCACTTTGAATGAGCCGATAGAGGCCCAAGATCGTATAAGAGATGCAGATGTTATCGAGCTAGACCTTGGTACGCCTGATGAGTCGCGACCAATCAAATTAGGTTCTATGCTCAGTTCAATAGAAAGAGAGGAAGATGTGTCCCTAATTCAAGGATTCCGTGATATCTTTGCCTGGAGTTATGATGAGCTGAGAGGCATCCCTCCTAGCCTGGCTGTTCATACTATTCCTGTAAAAGAAGGCAGTCATCCTGTGCATCAAAAAGTAAGGCGTATGCCTTTTGAACTGAGGGACGGACTGTTTGAAGAGTTACAGAAGCTTTGGAGAGCGGGTTTGATTTTTCCTATCCAACACACAGAATGGTGTTCACCAGTAGTGATCAGGAAGAAGAAAAATAATCAAATCCAATTATGTGTAGATTTTAGAGAGATGAATAAGCAGACAGTTAAGGATTACTAACTGTTGCCATTTATTGACCAGATTTTGGATCAATTAGCGGGTAGGGAGATATATTCGTTTATGGATTTCTTTGCAGGATACAACCAGATGGCAATTGCAGAAGAGGACAAGTTGAAAATAACTTTTATTACTGTCTTTGGTACTTTTGCATACCATGTGATGGCCTTTGGTTTATGCAATGCGCCTGGTTCGTGGCAACGAACAGCAGATAAGACATTCGGTGACATATCCCCTACAGAGTTGAAGGTGTTTATTGATGACTTAGGGGCCGCCACCATGAGAGAAAGGCAGTTGATCATTTTAAGAAAATGCTTTGAGTGCTGCAAACAATTTTGTATCGCTCTAAACCCACGGAAGTGTGTTTTTGGTGTACCTTATGGGCTATTGCTGGGCCATGTGGTCAGTTCGGTAGGAATTGCGACAGATCCCGAAAAGGTCAAAGTCATAGTTGCCATGGGTCCACCACGCACTCCGAAAGAAGTTCATAGCTTTCTGTCTTCGGTTGGTTATTACCATAGATTCATAAACGCCTTGGCAGAAAGAACGTTGCCGCTTACAAATCTATTGTCCTTTAGCTGTTTGTTTGTATGGGGTGACCCCTATAAGGTAGCTTTCGATGTGAAACAGGAGCTAGCAAGAGCTCCCGTTTTGAAAGCACCTAAAAGAGGTGAGGTATTTTATATATTTTCAGCAGCCACCATGCATAGTATCAACTGTTGTTTAGCCCAAATTTGGGAAGAAAAGTGGTACCACCCGATTGCTTTTGCTAGCCGGAAGCTGGGGGTATCCGAGACCAATTATACCTACATGGAGAAGTTGTGTCTGGCGATGGTCTTTGGGACCAAGAAATTCAGGCATTATATCCTCTATGAGAAAGTTGTGCTTTATACGAAGGTGGAAGGGCTTCGATTATTGATGAATAAGCTGCAGCCGCCTCATCGTCTAGCGAAGTGGTTAATCACTTTGCAGGAGTTTGATTATGAGATCAGGAGTAAGCCACCAAGGTTACAGGGTATTGTGGAATGTCTTGTGGACTTTGGGGAGCCAAAAGAATCTGTGGTGGCTGAAGGTAGTGACATGGAGTCATTGTTTAAGATAGATACAGTGTCTATTCCCTCCTGGTACGCTGCAATAACACATTATTTATCAACAGGAGAGACTGGATCCGAACTATCTAAAGCTGAGAGAAGGAAAATTAAGCAGCATGCATTATAGTTTTCCTTGATCGCAGGTACATTATATCGGCAAGGGCTTGATGACATCTATTGCCGATGTGTGATGCCTGACGAGGTGCCATTCATTTTGGAAGAGTGCCATGATTCCGCTTGCGGAGGCCATTTTGTTGGACGGCTTACAGCACAAAAAGGCTTTAAGAGTAGGTTACTGGTGGCCTGCCATTTTCCAGGATGCATTCGCATATGTTAAGAGATGCGATATTTGTCAACGACATGATAGTTGAGAGAATAGGAAAAGACCACTCACCCCTATTATGGCGATACTTCCATTTGAGAAGTGGGGAATAGACTTTGTGGGTCCTATTACTCTATCGTCGACTGCGCAAAAGAGGTATATTATTGTAGCAACTGACTACTTCACAAAGTGGTCAGAAGCACGTGCAACAAGGAAAGATGATGCTAAAGAAACTGCTAGTTTCCTTTTAGAGTAGATAATATGCCGTTTTGGTCCACCGAAAGAATTAGTGTCGGACCGTGGAACCCATTTCCTGAATAAGGTGATCAAAAGCTTGACTAAGGCTTGGCAAATCAAGCACAATAAAACGACTCCTTATAATCCGCAGGCAAATGGGCAGGTTGAAAGTACCAACAAGCAGCTTGTGGGTATCCTATCGAAAGTCGTATCTGAAAAGAAACGCGACTGGGATAAGAAGCTATATGTGGCAGTATGGGCATATAATACCACATTCAAGCGAGCCACTGGCCACACGCCGTTCAAACTAGTTTATGGTGAAGAGTGCATTTTACCCTTAGAGATTGAGTTACCGACCATTAGATTCGCAATAAACCATTCTTTGGGTAATGAGGATGCCCTATTAGAGCGATTTACGACCTTAGCACACCTAGATGAACTTAAGTTGCGAAGCATATTACATCAAGAGGTGGCTAAACGTCGCATGAAACAGTTGCATGACCTAAAAGCGAAGAAGTATACCTTTAAGAAGGGGCAACTGGTTTTGTATTATGATGCGTGTAGGGAGCTTTTCCCAGAAAATGGGAACCTAAATGGGATGGCCCCTACAAGATTGTTAGGTTAGGGAAGAGCACGTCTACAGCCCTATTAGCTGATTTACAGGGAGTAGAGTTTAAGAATAAGGTTAATCTTAATAAGATTAAACCTTATTATTTCTAAGTATGCTAATATATAGAGAAATGCATTGCAGGTCCATGCTAGGAATGATCTTAGACCTGTAGAAAAGAGCTTAAAAGCTAGTTGATGGGTCGGTTAATCCCTTATTTGGAGCACCCATATCTGGAGCAGAGATACCATCAGGGGAAACTCATCTGGTGGAGCAAAGGATACAAGGTGATTGAGCAAGAAGACGGAACCTTTGTGTGGGAGATCAAAGTCTTCTGCCATCACTGTTTACGACTATTGACGAGTATCCCTGTTGAGTTCAATGAAGAAGGTGGGATGGAGCCATCAGTTCATCCTCTCAATATGTTAAACTTTGATTATCATAATTATGAATAGAGGAGTTCGCGATGGCCGGCTGTGTAAACCCATTGTGGACGTATATACTATATTTTGATGGAGCGTCCAGGGGCCCTAATAAAAAAGGGAGTGTTGGAGTAGTAATCTGAGACCCCCGACGTAGAGTGACAATGAAGTTAGTTGCTTATCTCGGGGTAGGATTCACTAACAATATGGCAGAGTATAAAGCCTTGATTATGGGACTGTATATTGCCAAGCAAGGTGGTATTCGTCGATTGTTAGTAAAAGGGGATTCCTAGTTGATCCTGAATCAGCTAGATGGGACATACACAATGCAGAATCCCATTCTTCGTATGTATCATCGGACTGCTATAACCCTACTTGAGGAGTTTGAGAGAGTGTCTTTTCAGTTAATTCCACGTGACGGGAATCAGTTTGCGGATTCATTAGCAAATCTTGCTTATGAGG
Organism: Lygodium microphyllum; assembly: GCF_053477565.2. NCBI lineage: Eukaryota > Viridiplantae > Streptophyta > Polypodiopsida > Schizaeales > Lygodiaceae > Lygodium > Lygodium microphyllum. The sequence goes on from NC_141145.1 coordinate 133,775,929, forward strand.
AAGACCTCTTCTTTAATTGTGGTCCTAGTTTGGATATTGTGATCAATGATGAAACAGGACCCCGTCGCTTGTGGGGAATGTTATCAGAACATGCAATATATGACAGACGATGGTTGATATGGGTGATGCAAAGAGTGGCCGAGATCAATTTACCGTTATTATCTGGGACCCATAGGTTGATTAGACAACATATTATGCGTACGTCTCTTGCTATCTATGTAGGAGGGATGGGTTATAACCTCATGCATTTAGTTTAGGGCTATGAGCCTGTTTTCCCTCCTTGGAAGGGAGCCTATTCGTGTACATCTGTGCTATTCTAGGGAGGGATGTGTAGGTGTTATTTTGTTTGATCTCGTTAGGCCAAGAGGGCCGATTAAGTTTTGTAGTGAAGTGTTTTATTTCATTAGGCCAAGAGGGCCAATTGTCTGTTTAGTGCAGGTGCGGTTAATGGTTTCTTGTTTGAGTCCTGTGCTTGACAGATTCCGTGGAGCTGGAGGGAGCCTTTGTCGTGGCATCGACGCTTCTTGTGGCCCTATCCAGGTGATATCTTTCCTTTATGAGTACTGTGGTTTTCATGTTATATGTGTTTGTGTACTTGTTAAAGGGGATTTTTTTCATTTCTTATTGGGGACCGGCGTCCAAGGCATGAAGTCCCAGGTTTAGGTTAAGTATGTTTGAGGGAGGTCTGAGTAGTCGTTGCCTCCTATAAAGACATTGTCACGCATTGAAAGGCCTGTTTTAGACGGAAGTCCTAGTGACCCTGTTATGCTAGCCTGCTAGGCAGCCGTTCTAGGAGTTCTTGTCAGTTGTGAGGTAGTTAGAGAAGCCTATCAGAAGGAAAATAAAGATGATAAAAGGAAAAGAAACCCTGAATATATTCAAGAAAATAAATAAATACAAAGGTGTGTAAAAAGGGGTTCTAACCCCTGCCAAAGAAGAAAAGAAAGAAATGAAAATGTGTATACAGTTGATCATTGCCTTGCGAAGGCCTGGTAGGTTCCTGGGGACGAGTCAGACCCGGGGTCGATGCCTTGTCTTCCTAGGGGTGGCTTCTTGCTGAAAAAAAATGAAGGAAGGTTGGAGCGAAAATAAAAGTGAGCGTCAAAAAAAGGATTAAGTGTCGCCTTGCGAAGGCCTGGTAGGTTTCTGGGGACGAGTCAGACCCGGGGCCGATGCCTTGTCTTCCTAGGGGTGGCTTCTTGTTGAAAAAAAAATGAAGGAAGGTTGGAGCGAAAATAAAAGTGAGCGTCAAAAAAAGGATTAAGTGTCGCCTTGTGAGGGCTTGGTAGGTTCTTGGGTGCCGAGACAGGTCCTGAGGCCGATGCCCTATTCTCCTTGGGTCACTACGCTCAGCTCCCTCCTTTCTACATACCCGAGTATGAAAAATAAAACCCTAGAAGAAGAGATGTGTTATAAAAAAATACTTCTTGATCAGGCTATAGGAGTCCTCATCTAGTAGAAACTCCTAGTTGTGTTGTCCTTAGTTAGATAGGTAGTTCAGACCACCACGTAGGGCAACCTCTTTGACAGTTCTTTTTAGTTTGGCCGTGTTGGAGCAATTGGTTAGTGACTAGCTTTGGACCTTTTATCAGATTATGCTAGGCCTACTCCTTGTGGATGTCATGCCTTGGTTTTGTCAGGGGGTAGGGTGAGCATTGTGCTGTGGTTAGTATCTATTTGTTTTGTATCAACTTGATGCTTCCTTTGGTTGTTTTGTGCAGATCTACTGTGGGATTCGACGGACTGAGTCGCCCTATCCCGTGGTCGCCAATGAGAGTGGAATTTTGGTGCCGAGAAGTGCTTAAAAATAGCTAAAAATTATGAATATCAAGGGAAAAATATTCAATGTCGAAGGCGGCGGCTCGATTTTAAGCGCCAAAGTGCTTTAAAGACGCCCGAGTGACACTTGTTGATGTTTCATAATTTTTCAAACAGTCGTACGGGTTGACACGAGTTACCGGCCAATGCAGGATGCCAAGCCGGACGCCCAAGATTTTTCAGAGCTCAATTCGGAGCCCGGACAGGGAAATGGCCAAGAAACCGGTCAAGATGCGAAGGGATGGACAAAATTTGGCCAAAATGGGCAAGTGACCCTTGGGAGCCCAAATTTTAATGTGGCATGAAACTTTCATACAAAGAAGAGAGAAAAAAAACGTGGAGAGAAGGCGTGGAGCAGTAGGCGCAAATTTCGCTTCATGGGATGGAGAGGCATCATGGCTGCTGCAAATAACCCACATCAATGATCATGGGGCTTCAATCCCCCTTGGATGCTGACTCTATCGCCGTGCTTCGCTCCTCCATTGGCACTCTCTGTGAAGAATTCTGATTTCAGTCTTTCTCTCTCCTCCCTCTCTCTCCCCTAAAGGCAGATTCATGTGGTGAAGAAGAAGAAGAAGAATGGATTATGGATGCTTGTCCAATGAAGACCGGATTGCTTCGTGGTGCAAGAGGAAGGAAGATTGCTGATTGTGGACTGTCATGAGCATCAATGGTGGCTGGAAATCAGTCCCGAGATATGGCAAATAAAAACCCGCAACCCGCAAAGAACGGTAATCTCATTTTTACAAAGGAATTTGATGTTTTATGCAAGTTGCTTCATGAATACTTGTTCCCATGGGATGATTATGCATTATAATGTTGTTTACAATGTCTTTCAACTGTTTATGATCAGAAAATTAGAAAATCATAAGTGTTGTGGATGAAATTAATGGTGCAAAACCCGTAAAACACGTGAAATATGGGGAAATTGAGTGTTTTTGAGATATCAATGGAAAATATAATAAGACACACCAACTAAATTTGTGTTTTTGCTGCAAATGAACCTAAGGGCCACATCCCATAACTCATTTTGTATTTTTAGTCATTTAATATTGCAAAAAATACAAGAAAAATAGAAAAAATAAAAAAAAATAGAGAAAAAATAGATTTTGAGTGCCGAAAATTAAGGAAAAATAAGATTCATGTTTGTGGATGTATGGGGGTCCTGAAGTATGAGGTTTAGCCTCAGTTCAGCCCTACCTTTATGTTCTAGTGAGTTTTTATGGCTTTTTATACAATAAAAACATGGAAAATAAACCCTAAACCTATGCAACGATGCACAACCTAAACGGGTGAGGGGGTAGAGTGTATTAAAAAAATGTTTAAATGCTGAATGAAATGATGAAAAGCTTGTTGGTTTCTATGCATACCATTTAGGTTGGTCGATAATTAAAAATTAAGAACCTAGTAGCACGAGGGTTTCTCAGTGCTAGGTTCATGCAATGCAGCATACGAGCAATAGTCGAAATCATTGAAATGAATGTTTTCCACATGTGCACCAATGCTGATTTTCTTAATTGTTTGAGCACATGGACATTCACAATTTGCATGAAGCATGAAGTTTAAAAAGTATCAGACAATACCTCCTGGATGCATGGCAATTGCTTTCTAGAGAATCGTGACTAACGTTGAGTGAGTAAGGTTGTTCTAAGCTATAGGCTAGGCATTGGGTCCTAAGGGAAAGAAATGAGGTATGGTACATCCCTGAATACGATCAATTGGTACCTTGAGTGGAAATATATGTGATATTGTGTTATATATGCTTAGCGACGCATCGAGGGGCCAATCCCCAAGATGTAGGAGAGTCGTAGTGAGGTAGCGGCAGTCAGCCGTGGGAGGACCTCCTATGTTTGTACTTCGTGCTATTTGGCAATGTGCTGGGACTCCCTCTGAGGAGTGTTAATTGGGTTAGAATTGGACTACGAGATGTGATACAAATGCAAGATGTTTAAGAAGATGATGTATGTGTCATCCACGCTCCTAGCCGCGAGGCCGTGGGGTTGTTGAGCGCATGATAGAGGTCCGGCTAGTGCATGAGCCAGTGCCGGCCCGTTTTAGGTCCCATCAACAGGATAATCAAACAACCTCATGGTTCGACTGATGAATGTCAGTCAGAAGGACAAAGAGGACATTAGAGACTATGTCACTCATGTACGTAGCCTGTTTAAGAGAATCCCTACCAACGAATGACCAAACGAGAGAGCGGTCTCTATCATCTTTATAAACGAAATCTGCAGCAAGGAACTCCACAAGGCACTGGCAAGAAATTTGGTCTTGCATAGAGATGTGCTCGCTAGGGTTTTTGATGAGGCAATAAGGCTAGATGACCAGCTTAGGGACAAAATCACTAGAAGCTCGAATCAAGATGGGTCTAGCCAAAGAACCACAGAGAGAGCCACAACCTATAGCGAGAGATCAACCCTTGACATGCAGGATAAGGGCAAGGGCACGACACAAGACCAAGGGTTGGCCGAAGTCAGGATGGAGCTAGCACAATTGCAGAAGCTGGTAAAGAGACCCACTAGATGCATGTCCAATGTGTGCATTGTGGAGGCAACCACATCCCCACCGAGTGCCATGACCCAAGATCCAGGCCTTGCGCAAATTGTGGAAGGTTTAGCCACGACACAATGCATTGCCGATTGCCAAGAAGGCTTCCTTACGCACAGCAATATAACTCAATGTGCGATGGGAATAGGCCGCCTAACTTCTTCGAAAGAGGAGCCCCATCGGCCCTTCCAGCACCTAACGATGCAAAGCTGGTCGTTCCTAGATTAGAGATCAATCCCAGTGGCATACCCAAACTGCCTAGACCCTTCATGACACATTCGCCAAGCAATGCTCCCATCCACTACGTGGACGAGCCCAATGATGAGAAATCATATGTGAGCCCTTATATCTCATATGATGAAGAGGGTAATTTGGTCCTCATGGACTATTGACCAGTGTTGATGATGGCATTAGGAGGGGGAAGAGGCAGAGGTTTTTCAGGGCCAACCCAAGATCCAGTCGCGTGTTGGACTTGTGGCCATCCTGGTCACATATCAGCATGCTGCCCCGAAAAAGAGTAGGCTAGCAGGGAGAGAGCTGACCTTAGGTGCATCGAGTGTGGCATCACGACCTCCTCAGGGAATGCCCTAGGCAAAAGTCGTCCTCAAGCTTAGGCAATGTACCATCAGTACCTTGGGGCTGTTTGGCGTTGAGACATTCGACAATAAGGATACACTCATCCCGCTACATATCATGGCACATACACAAAGGTAGCAAGCCTGCCTGAGCCTAACAACCTAGACATTGCCTCAATAGGAAAGAAGAATCGTAGGCGGAGTAAGAAGAAAACTGACGCTATGACAGGGAGACGACTCTAGTGAGTGGCAGGAAGGTAACTGGTACTGAGGCTGAAACCACCTCTCCAAAAAAACAGAGAAAGGGAGTGCCAAGGTAGGGGAGTACCCCTGCCCAAAGCACCAATTAGAAGCGATTGAAAAGATCAAGGAGTGGGTAAAGGAAGCCCAAGAAAACCTGAAGGATGCCAAGGCCATCATAGAATATGGAACTGGGGATTTTTCTAGTGTGAGCACCCCATCCTCTCCCTCTCGACCAAGGTTAACAAATGCTCCCACACCACAGGTAGCACCACCCAGGAGAAGCTTGGGAGCCATTGACTAGCAAGACACCCCAAGCCAATGGCCTAGAGGTGTGGGAATGGAGGGGAGGCAAACGACGAGTAACCTCCTCACGACATTAATAACCACCCCAATAACCCTAAGCCTAGGAGACCTACTTAGGCAGCATCTGACTCTTTGGCTGGAACTAAAGCACTGGATGGAGGAGCCAATGAAGCAAATTGTGGCTGACCTACATGAGCACGATGCAGTCACATAGACATTGAGCTTGACGCTGCACTCGATACTTAAATCTCTACATGTAAATGCTTTTTGGGAGGGCATCAAGATGCACATGGTGCTACCTATCCTGGCTCTAGGAGACATGATGCGGAAAGGAATCGTAGACACACACGCAGGGGTTAGTGTCTTGAGCCACACAGTCTTGCTGGCTTGGGGAAACCCTCCCGTCGAGGCTACCAGGTTCAATGTCACACTAGCAAATGGAATGAAGTTAAGGCCATTCGGAGTTTTAAAGAATTAGCCAGTGAAGATTGCAGGTGTCCAGTTCTCTGTGCACTTCATTGTGATGAAGGGAGTGGACTACGACATCTTGCTAGGCCGACCTTGGATGAGGAATGCATGAGTCATCAAGGATTGGGGAAACGGTCTAATCTTCTTAGGAAATCAGAAGGAAGTAGTAAGGGTGGAGATGGATACCTGGAAGACAACACATGTTGATCTGGATGCCATCTCAGCCACATTGAGGGGTGACACGCAACCAACCACATCGTATGGGCCGTTGACCAAGTATATACTCTACCCTGAGGATGAGCGAGATTGGATGCAGGTCCTTGCAACCATCAATCTCCCATTCTCAGAGAATGAGGAGGAGTGCAAGCAAGCCACGCAAGCCATGTGCATGCCAAATGAGGAACACTCAGTACCACTCTGCATGGTGATAGGGAGTGCGTGCAGTCGGCCCAAACCTATCACTTTCCATGTCCCAAATAATAAACTAGAACTCTAGGATACCATGGAGTATTTGACAGGTAGACTGGAGGGTAATCCTTTCACTAATCTCGTGCCCCTCAAAGACCTAAACTTGCTGTACAATTGGGCTCTAGTCACCGACTAGACAGAGGCTAGAAAGGAGAACCTAGGAGATGACGAGCAGCTGTAAGAAGCTGAGAATAAGGATTTAGTGTAAATAACATTGACATTATGCCATGTCACACTGACATCGGTATAAAAGGAGACGACATGTAATTTTACATATCTTTTTGACACAATAATACAATTACAGACTTTCTCTCCCATCTTGCTCATAGCTTCTATGGCTTCCCCTTCTTTCCTATCTTTCTCTCTCTAAATCTAGTCTTTCTCTCTCCTTGTTACTCTTCTTCTCTCTCTTCCTGCAGTCTTTCTCTCTCTTTTGTAGTCTTCTCTCTCCTCTTTCTCTCTCCCTAGTTCTCTATCTGACAAGTGGTATCAGAGCTCATGTCTTTGATCCTTGTGCAAGACATCATCTTCATGATTTAAGATATTGCTGGGGAGGTCACAGTCATGAAAATTTTGGTTACAATATGTTTGGCTTGCTTTGGAACCATGTTTGTTTGTGCCTAGTTAGCTGGGGTAACTAGCATAGGGAAATCATGGTTAGAACTATGGTGACTGCATCAAACCATGCTAAAGATGGTGGACCATGAGAGTATCCAGTGGACAATGGCAGGTTCCTACCAAGAATTTGACAGCTCGTGACCCATTGTGGTCCCAAAAATGAAGGGAGATGGAATAAATGCAGGTAATTGTGGTTTGGGAATGAGTTTGGTTGGGTTACTTTTAGGAGGTAGGGTTTACCTTTGTTAACGGACTTTCTTTCTCTCTCCTGCCCAAGCTTCTTTCAACCTCCATAGCCAAAATCTCCATTCTCTCTTTGTCCCATGAGTTCTACTATCAAAATGGACCTAAGAGCTTGAGTCTTCTTGCTCCAAGCTTTCTTTAGAGTCTCCTTATGGATCATAGGCCACTATTTCATCATATAGGACTTCATTATAACCTACCGCATTCTGCGCCTGCAATCCATGCTAAAGTATAATGAGGAATTCAAGAGCTCCTTGAGCTCTCAGGTAGCCATGGGAGGCCAGAGAGGAAATGTAGACCTGCTCGGAGGAGTCCACAAGCAGCGAGTTAGGATGAGGACCGCCAGCACCTACTCCGCCTACGCTTGAGAAGACAGCCCTCTTTGACCTCAAAATTTGAAATAACCTTCTGCAACAGCTTCAGAAATATCAATTTCGAACATTATTGCATGCCTGGAGCATGAGGCTTTTGTGCATTTCAGTGGAAACACTGTAAATGGGAACAGGGACTGTGGCGAGCCATGTCAAAGCCATTGTTATTGGCCATTGCCCTATCAATGGCTTCAGCTTCAGCGGCAAGATAAATCCGTGCTTGATCAGAAGAAATCCATTGGGATTCCATCTAGCTGATTTCCAAGCTTCTTCAACATGTGTTGTTGGAAAACTCATGTCACAATCTTTTCCAGTAAAAGCAACGCATATTTTGCAGTCCAGAAGTATCTGGTTGCTTGCTCTTGGAAAATGGTGACGATGAGGATGGATCTAAGGGCAGATTCAACATTCTGAAATCACAGGCATGTAGCACCGGGAGCGAAAGGGTTGAAAGGAGGGTGTTGCTTCTAGGCAAGAAAAGCCGTTCTGGAACCGGCACAACGAACAAGAGAGGGGAAATTCCGAATGGGAGAGACGCAGAAACATCACAGTTCACGCAGAGGGAGGGCCGGGAAACTGTATCCCATATATTTCTCCTGAACAACAGTTGTTCTGTAGTAGTCTCAGTCCAGGTCCCTGGCGACCAGCTTCATAAACTCATTTATGTTACCTTCAATTCCAGAAAAGACATAGTTGTTGCATTCTCAACATGGGTCATAATCCATAGCTTGATGCCTGCCAGACCTTGGGCTACATATCCAAATGTTGACACAGGGCTTGTAATGAGTTTATCACTGAAGGAAAGAAGGCACATATCAGCCCAAGCCATCAGGTTATGCATGTGCTTTGCTATGTTTTGATGTTCCTCGTGGCTTGGTTGATGGACACTCACAACTTCCCTAGTCTCTGTGGCATGGTCTCTATAAAGCACCCTCAAATGTTCAGAGACATCTGAGAGCAAGGAGGTGGCCAGATGGAAGATCGCACCTATATTCCAACAATTTGGGCAGCTTTGGCAAGATATGCATTGTAGTAGCGTGTTATCCAGCTCCACACAGGGTTCATAGGGAAAAAGAGGTAATGGGCAATGTGATGAAAGATGGCATCCCTTTGGGGAAAGAGGGAATGCAGCTCTTGATGGAATTCAGGGAGGTATAGGTACAAGGAAGGGACGAAATACTGGTTAAACTCTGTGTGGTGTGAGATTCCTAGCACCCTTCCATTCTGTTGGAAGCTCATCCTCTTGCAGGATCACAGAAGTAATCATTAGAGCTTTATAAACTGCCTCTCACATTGAAGCTTCACGAATAGGATACACAACATTGCATTCTCTCTTCTTGTTCTTTTTGTGATCTAATCCATGGCAATGGTGGAATTGATGATCCATGTATGAAGCCGACAACGTTGCAGGAAACTCGGATTTGCTTGGATTTGCTTTTGGAGGAAGCTCTTGACCTGGCTTTCCGCAGCACGCTTCATTTCCTCTTGTTCCACTGCATCCAAAGCAATCTGCGTTGCTTCAGAAGCTTTTAAGAACTGATCATTGATGGACAAGCCTTTTCGCTCTATTGTAGTCCGGAGGTTCTTCCTCGCCTGCGGTGTGCTGTCTGTGTGAAATGAAGAAAGGACACCCAAGGACACAAGCAGATCTGGGGGATCTGTCCATGTATCCAATACTTCCTTGAGCTTTCGGGTAAGCCCAGGCGCCAGAGCTGAAGACATCTTCCTGAGAGACTATCTTGGCCTCCTTCCAACAGAGCACTCCGAGCTTATGCATTTACAATGTCCAGGGCAATCAGAATGCACTACTGGAACATTGCCATCAATAGTTTACAATCTGGAGTGTTTGCTGTAGAAGAAGCATCACTTTTATGAGAAGAATTTGATTCCCTTGGATTGTGTGCTAATTGAGAGCTGGTTCCATGCCAAAAGAGCCTGCACTTCGTGGTGACTACAGTGGTGAAAATGCCTAACCTACTCTCTAGGAGATTCTTCCTTCAATCATTCTTGTAGGAGGATAGAGTTCTTGCAAGATTTTGGGCAAATTCTTGGTGTTGGAAAGCATAGTTGGAAGGGACTTTTGCACAAAATAGACAAGGGAACAGAATATACAGAATTTCATGTAGAATTCCTTCTATCAGAACCAGGGAAAGCATTTGGATTCATAAGTGCCTAATAGTATCTTGCTGGTAAAGTCACAGGACAACAGATTCCGATGAAATCAGAGAATCCAAAACTGCACTTGAACTTAAAGTCCATCATAATTGCTCCATGGGATCAAACAACTTGAGTAATGAGCCATTTGACGCATGACTGGAACAGGTGGAAGACCACTCCTTTTATGAAGGTGTAGATGGCAAGCCAATAGGATTGCAAGGATTGTATGGACTCAGTGACTATATGGTGGGAGACAAGGCTTTTTGTTTCAAAGACCAGCGATTAGGAGCAGGGCAGTCAGAGATTTTTCCTTTAGTCTATGTACAAATGAAATCGAGTTTACTTCAAACAATGAAGACCTTAATGTGTTGAATCTCAGGGCAGGGTACAGTTGAATGTGTCTGCTGGTCCTGATTTGGGGACTGTGTATTTTGTGAGTATGCATGTCAGATGAGTGAAACCAGAATTTTAAGGCAAGGACAGGAACAACATATCTCTTCAACTTGACTACAATGGCAGCTGAGATCAATAGCTCCAGCTCTAGTGAACAAGGTTGGCTTCAAACACAGGCTAATATTGACAAACTTGGAGTTTTAGCTGATCGGTGTATTGCTCTTATGAAGGCGGTTATGGAAAAAAGAGCAAGACCTGAATCAAATGCTTATGCTTATAGCCAACATGTATATGCTGATGGTACACTTGAATCAAATGCTTATGCTTATGGCCAACATGTATATGCTGATGAGTATCATTCCATTGAACCTTGGCAGCAAAATGGCTATTATGAACAACATGCTTATGCTCATGAGCATCCACGTCTTCAGCAACATAGTTATGATTATACTTGTGAAGCTCTCTTAGTTGAGTAGCCCAGTTCTTATGGATGTGACAGTAATGGTTATGCTTATTAGTACCCTTCTAGCTTTGATCAGCAGCAAGCAAGTGATTATGACCGATATCATGCCAATACCTATGTGCATGGACTTGCCAATCATCATACTTATGGTCAGCCTAGGATGCAAGGACACCATTGTAATCATGTTGGACAGTCATCATGCAATCTTGGGCAGCATGTTTATGGGCAACAATATGACCAAAGTTTTGGTAGTAGGCAACAGCAAATAGATGTATTTGGACAGCAGCATGAACATTTTTATGACATGCATTCTCATAGAGATTATGGACAACATGACCAATGCTGTGGGATCAATGATCAAAGGCAGCATGCTTATGTAGGTGAGCAGCAGACATCAATGGAAGCAAATGCATATGCTCAACCAAACTGTCCCTCTGATGCGCAACAGGGCTATTATCACCATATGCAGTATGGACAGCATGAATATCATTGTAAGCAATAGCCACATTAGTATGACCATCCATATGGACAGCATGAGCATTATGGTCATGAGCATGGACAGCCATCTATTGTACATGAGCAGCAAGATGACTATGAGCAGCATGTCAGAACTATTATTGAGCTGACCAATGGTGATGAGCAGGTGTGTAAATTGCTATCTAAGGCTAAACGCATTAGACACCTTACTAGTGATATGATACGGAAACTACATGCTGCAGGCTTATGCTATCGATGTGCTAAGCCAATATCTTGTAATCATCAAGCCACATGCAGGGCAAAGACTACCAAAATACTCTTGGTATTTGAATATTATGATGCAAAGGATGGAGAAGATCTTATTGAAGACCATTTTGGTATGGGTCCACAACAAGAACCTTAGTTCAAGAAAGCAAATCATGGGTAGCATGTGGATTTGGATGATCATGACCCCATGCAGGAGCCTCGTCAGTCCACAGACCTGCAGTTTAAATGCTTGGGCATCACTAAGAATCCAGGGTCCATGAATATACATCACTTAGGGGTTGATACAGTCCATGCAATGGTGACTTCAGCCTCATATGCTTCAGTCATACAAAGCATGGTGATGCCTGAGAGGCTTATGGAAGAGCTAGAGAATACCACCATGATGATCATGCTTCCAGCTGTACTTGACTTTGTCCTTATGAAAGTTGATCCAATGCATGGCAGCGATACCACTTTCCCTTTTGATCTGGGTGGCTATAGGCTGACCTTGACCCTCTGCATAGACTAGTACTACTCTTGAATATTAGGCAATCTTTTACTAGGTCTATGCCAAGAACCCCCCCACTACCTTTTGCCACTTGTAATGTTGTATTAGAGTAGTACTCTATTTCATCTATCCTTTTCTAGTCTTTCAGGTTTGTTTTTTAGGACAAAAACTTTTGGGAAGAGATGGATTGTAAGAAGCTGAGAATAAGGATTTAGTGTAAATAACATTGACATTATGCCATGTCACACTGACATTGGTATAAAAGGAGAGGACATGTAATTTTACAGATCTTTTTGACACAATAATACAATTATAGACTTTCTCTCCCATCTTGCTCATAGCTTCTATGGCTTCCCCTTCTTTCCTATCTTTCTCTCTCTAAATCTAGTCTTTCTCTCTCCTTGTTACTCTTCTTCTCTCTCTTCCTACAGTCTTTCTCTCTCTTCTGTAGTCTTCTCTCTCCTCATTCTCTCTCCCTAGTTCTCTCTCTGACAATAGCCAGGGAGTGATAGTTCTGATAATGAATATGAGGATTGTTCCTCCATCAGTGAGGAGAGCAAGGAGGAAACATGTAATGTGGAGTATGATACTGAGGGAAGGGTGATAGAGCAGATAAGAGTAGACTCCAAGCCCCAAGAAAGGAATGCATATGAGTTCATGAGAAGAGCTGTGAGATTGGATTGCGATCACTCTTGGTTGGAATGCATAGGGACAATGGATTATGAGGAGGCTGGAATTGGCCAGCCACCAATGATGTCTATGTTTAGGACAGACGCACTTACCAAACTACGACCACTCGAGGAGACTTCTTCCTCCAGTGAGGGCTGTGAGTTCAACTTGGAGTCTGAAGCCAGTACGGAGAGCGACCTTGAAATACCCATGCCATCCAAAACCAAACGCACCAAGGGGGACTTGTCGGTCCACCTAAGACGCAGTCGGCTAAAGGAGGAAAGAAACAAACAAACAAAAGGGCCAGACGCAAAACGACAGAAGAAACCATAGAACCTACCCAAGTGATTCACTAAGTTCAAGAAGGGCAACAGAGTGGTAGTCCTGCTAGGTGCAAAGAGGCAGGGCCAGACTAGCGAGCCCATCGAGGGACCCCCCAGAGTCAAGGAAGTCAACCTGGCAGGGGAGGGAGAGAAGCCTCGACTAGTATTCATAGTAGATGACTTGACAGAGGATGAGGAGGCTAACCTTGTTTCTCTCCTACGAGAGTATGTGGGCATGTTTGCCTGGCTCTGGATGAACTTAAGGGGGTCGACCCCAGAGTTGTGACCCACAACATTCCTATGGCCCCCGACGCTCTTCTTGTAAAACAAATCCCTTACCCCATGAATCCAAAGCATGCACATGCATTAAAAGAGGAGATTGATAAACTCATGAGAGTGGGATTCATCTCTGAAATAGAGCACACGGACTGGGTATCACCAATAGTGATTGTTATGAAGAAAAACGGAAAGATCTGAGTGTGCATCAACTACAAGAAAGTCAACACCGCTACGAAAAGAGATAACTACCCATTGCCATACACCGAACACATGCTTGAGAGGGTGGCAGGTAAAGAAGCCTATAATTTCTTGGACGGTTTCTCGAGTTACAATCAAGTGCAAGTACACCCGATGAGAGGCACAAGACTGCCTTCGCTACAGAGTGGGGGGTATTCGCTTACGTCGTTATGCCCTTTGGGCTACACACCCACAACCTTCCAACATTTGATGTCCATGATCTTCAAAGACATGCTTAAATGCGAGTTAGAGGTGTTTGTGGACAATCTATGTGTACACTCTAGCTGGGCAGAACACTTACAGAAACTACAGGCAGTTTTTGAGCAGTGTCGACTTTATAATCTCTCATTGAACCCTCTGAAGTGCCAATTTTGGGTGAAACACGGATGCATCCTAGGGCACGTGGTGTCCAAGAATGGCACTGATTTCTTGAATATTAGGGCTATTGTCGACTTGCCACTACCCAAAAATTATAAGGGTGTTCAATGCTTCTTAGGTCACACAGGGTACTATCGATGCTTTGTACTGGATTATGAATTAATCGTAAGACCACTGTACAAGCTTCTAATTGTGTTTGAGTGGACCAAAGAATGCCAACGTGCTTACAAAGAATTGAAAAAGTTTCTTACCACTACACCCATCTTACGAGCCCCAGATTGGACCAAAACATTCCATGTGCATGTAGATGCATCTAAGTTTGCCATTGGAGCTGTGTTGTGCCAACCTGAAAAACACAACCTGGATTACCCAGTGAGCTTTGCTAGCAGGCAGCACACTGACACGGAGATGAACTATTCCACTTCGAAAAGGGAGGGGCTGGCCATGGTGTTTGCCATTAAGAAATTTAGACATTATCTCTTTGCCACACCTTTCACCTTTCTTGTTGATCATCAAATCTAGTGAACAAACCTTGCGCTACACGATGCATTGCATGATGGTTATTGCTTCTTCTGGAGTTTGACTTCTCTGTGGTTGTAGCAAAGGGAAACAACATTACATGGCAAATCACATGTCTCACATACCCACATGTGAAGTCGCTAGACAAGGAATAACGGATGACCTTCCAGACGCGCATCTCTTTGGCCTGTCTACTGACAAGGAATTATTCAAAGCTGATTTAATGCCATACTGAGCTGATGATGTCGCCCACTTGCTCGAACATGGTCCACCTGAGAGACCTATCAAGAAGGCCAAGCTTAGGAGGCTTATTGTGAAGATCCAACCCTATCAGCTGATTGTTGGCCAACTCTATAGGTTGGGGCAAGATGGGTTGCCGCCGCAGGTGTGTGTGCGAACATGAGATGTGCGACACGTTGAGAGAGGCACATGTCGAAATCACTGGGGGGCATTTCAGTGGAGACACGATAGCCCGCAAGGTGTTGCAGTCTCAGCTGTGGTGGCCCATGCTATTCTATGATGCAGCTAGATTTGTAAAGCCCTATGATGAGTGCCAAATGACCAAGGCCCCCATGTGGAAGGACAAAATGGAATTGTCCCCCTGTAATAGCACGACAACCTTTTGACAAATGGAGCATTGACTTCCTTGGACCATTAGTCCTGCGGCCTAGTATTCACAGGCTCAATATATCATCATAGCAACTGACTATTGACGAAATGGGCCGAAGCGTGAGCCACAAGGAAGAATGATGCAAGGACCACATCGAAGTTCTGATGGGAGTAGGTCATCTCAAGATTCGGGTGCCCTATTGAGATAGTGAGCGACCAGGGTACCCACTTCGTCAATGAGGTGATTGCCCACTTGCTGTCAACCTTCTTGATCATCCATAGGAAATCCTCACTATACTACCCCCAAGTCAATGGCCAAGTAGAATCAACAAATAAGATTCTGGTCAACGTACTCACAAAGGTGGTGTCCACTTCTCGGACCGACTGGGATAACAAGCTCATGGCATCTTTATGGGCCTATTGGATAGCCTATAAAATGGTTGTAGGACAAACACCCTTCAGGCTAACATACAGAACCGAGGCTATCCTACCTTTAGAAATTTTTATCTCTAGCTTGAGGATAGCGGTGCAGGAGCATTGGGAAGGGAAAGAGGCTTGGACTAACCGTCTTATCGAGTTGGAACGTCTCACAAAACTAGACTCATTGCCACCCACACTCTAATTTGTGAAAAGGCACGAAGAAAGATGTGGTTTGACAAACATGTCAAACAACATGATTTTGACCAGGGCAACCTTTTGTTGTTGTATTTTGTGAAGGGCCATAAGCAGAAAATGAGGTTATCAAGGTTAGTACTTTTTAGAGTGCGTGCCATCAGCAGGACAGGCAATGTCGAACTTGAAACACTGGAAAGTGAGGGCATGGGATTTTTCAATGGCAGTCACATGAAAAAGTACTACCCTCCCAGACATCCTTTACATGAGCCCCCTATGATAGAGGCCCCTGTCCATGTTTGCGTCGCAACCATCACCAAGATAGAGGATGATGAGGAAGCTGTTGCTCCAACTTATTTACAAATCACAGCCATAGCCCAAAAAACACATTCTTTTGATGCTTTGATCGATGAGGGAGCTGACATCAATATCCTAACCCATGCTCATTGGACCCTTATTGGTCAACCCCAGTTGCAGCCAATTAATGCTAACCTTAGCCCATTTGGGGGCGCATCCTATGGACTCCTTGGGAAGTGCAAAGTCATTGTCTCTATTGAGTCTGAAAGTTTGCCAATCATCTTCTATGTGTTGCCCAACATGAAGGAGGTGAGCAAGGCATTGCTACTAGGGTGCACTTTCAAAAAACAAACCCATTGTTATGTCGATTATGACCGGTAGCGTATCCACATTGCCATAGGAAATGAGCGCATTGTGACAACTTTCAGCAAGGGCAGTGTGGGTCCCTCCAAGACCGGCACTCCACCAATAGAGAAGACCATGCCTAAGGCTAAGAAGGGGGATAGTGATGCGTCACAGCCCACTTAGCTCCCAAAACACCACCCCACCAAGCCCACTCCTCCGGTTAAGCAACCTACATTTCAATGGGTACCGAAACATCAAGGCAAGCCTTCCCACAATAAACAAACCCAACCCCATAGACCAAGGAACTCTCATGCAAGGTCTAGAAAGCAGCCTAGATGCCATTGCCATAAATGCACCCTTAAGCCACGATGGGTCCCCATAACCCTATTATGTGCTCAAGGATACTATGAGGGAAATAGCTGGATCTGGGTGCCCAAAACATCCATCCTTACGAATAAATCCCTTACACCACTTGTAGCCACACCTTCTTCGAGTAGCATGTTCACTAATCAACCAGCTGTACCTAAGACCCAAGCTGTCAAATCTATGACAGCCACAAAGGTCGATACCCCAAAGCCTAAGCCCATCCATCGACCAAAGCCGCAACCCGCTAGCTTTAAACCAGCCTGCTAATGCCAGAGAACAGTCTTTAGAGACTCTACCAATCAGTCCTGTGCAGCCTGAACACATTATGCCTCTCGAGATCTCACATCAACTTACAGAGCAGCTAGATATCCCGCAATCATCTAGTGCAACCAACTCTTGCATGCCCAAAGCAACTCACGATGACGATTGCATGTCTTCCGAGCCGCGGGATGCACAACCAGCCTTCCACGCGGACGCTCCTCCTAGGGCGCAGTCTAGAGGAACATCATCGTTAATGCATCCATCTAATTTGGTTCCACTGCAGCCACCAGCAAGTCTTAGGCCTTCATACAAGCGACACTCATTCCTTGTCATGGCCAAGGAGCTCGCTGCCAATTCAGGTGATGACCTGGTCACTTGCATTAAAATTTTGGACAGCACATTTATGACCTTCACTAGAAGTTATGAGTGGCTAGACCTTGGCCTTCTTGATGAGCCTCTTACTTCTAAAGTCTCTACCTTACCATGCACCTGGGAAGAGTACAAGCTCATGACTATCAAATTCCCTCAGGTTGCAGTTGAGCTTATCGCTAGCAGTGAAGTCTCAAAAAAGCAGGCAATCATCGACAGGATGCTGACCTCCTATTGAAAGCCTACTGACTCTACACCAATCCAAGAACTAGAAGAGCTCCTGAGTCTAGCAAGCTGTACCTCTTCATTCTTATAGCGATGGTATGCCTTACGCCTCCAATGGGAGAAAAAAGGTTGCCAAATTATGACGAATGCCGAGCAGAGATGTGCAATCAAGGATGTGGAATATGACCCCATGTACGTAGCTCCTACTTCTTTTAGGGTTATGGCCATCCTGCATAACAAACTGCTTGACGATCATTTATTGGCCCATCCTTACATCAAGGAAGTACCTTACAAATGAGGAGTTACACATGGCTAACTGCCTTGAATTTGGCGATGTGCTCCACGATGTCCTAACATACATCACGCAAGCATCCATTGGACTGCATGAACTTGACTTTCATGCCCAATTGGAATACAATCCAGATTTCTACCGGTGGCTATTGTCAAAGTAAGCACACCATGTTGCGTTTTAATGCCCTTGCCTCATCCTATTCAATCCTAGGAAGGATCTTCATCTTCCCACGAGGGGGAGGGGATAAGGTGATTAGGGAAACATAACACAAAGGAAAAAAATAATGAAGAGTGAACTACACATAAAAACTTGAGAGCAAAGTGCACATGGAAAATTCATGTCTTCTCTTCCAGTGTGATATTCCTCAAATTTCACATTCTTGTGCAGCTTTTCTAATTGTTCGAATCTTCATAATGTCATAATTCAGTCTTACCTATCCCATCAACACTAATTATGAGTACTGTTGCATGGCAGGTACCCACAATGGTAGGACTGGAGAAAGGCAATAAGCTTCCATTCACAGAAGAAGAGCAAGCCAAGTATAGGATAGGTGTGGAGACACGGGGATTTAATTAGTTCACCTTCAAGCACACTCTAAACTTGGATGAAGCCATCCTAGAGGAGCTAGTAGTAAAGCAACTAGTGGATAAGTGTGCTCTCCGAAAGTATGTGGAGAAAGTGGGACAAGCAGTGGATTATAGCGCTTGTGTAGAGTTCCTGAAGAGTTTTGATGCTCGTAGGAACTGTGGCACAGTGATAGTAAGAAGAGGGGATGTTATCCACCAGGTGGAGATACCGCTTAATGCGGAAGTGGTGGAGAAGGCCCTTGGCTTGGCCCCCAAGGTGGTAAAGCATCAAAGAAGAGACATATATGCCATGTTGGGGATGAACAAGAGTGAAGTGCGCACAATGGATGGAGTAAGCTCGGTAGACGTCCGAAACCCAAAAGTGAAGATGCAAGCAAAGATGGTCCACGCCCTCTTCTCAGGACAGAGGTACAATGCTTTGATGAACAGAATCAGTGTCCCGATGCTGGAAAGCATAGCGGCAAGGTCCCCTGAAGAAGTGGATTGGAACGGGTTCGTCATAAAGACCATCAAGATAGTAGCAAAGGCCCTTGCTATGGGTGCAACAATGGCTGGAGGAGAGTCCCTTGCCTCGACATCGAGATCAGCCCGCAAGAAGTCCTTTGCCAAGGTTTCTACCATCAGATATGGTGGTGTACTAACGACCATTATTCATGAGGCCACCGAGGAAGTAGGGGGAATTGAAGAGATAGCTGCATCCCTAGCCACTACCCCATGAGGAAGACAGATCGAGCGAGCGCATGAAACTTGACGGTAGGATGCGTCGGGTCCCCAGAAGTCCACCGGTGAAATCTTGGCAAAAAATGATGCCTGCAGCTACCCTGTCCGAACTCTGGCGTCCAAAAAGTGGCCCATACGCCAGACTTTGGACAGGGCTGTTACAAGCATCATTTTTGGCCAAGATTTCACCGGTGGACTCCCAGGACCCAAGCATCCTACCATCAAGTTTCATTGCATAAAAATATATGGTAATTAGAAATCTCACCTTCTCCTGATCATCTTATATCTTCATTTCCTCGTGTGTCAGGGAGGCAGAGAAATGCCTAAAGTACCATCCACACAAGCAGAAGTTAGGGCACAAGAAAAGGCAGACGGCCAAAATCCAAAAACAAAGTAAGGAAAAGATAAGTAAAGAAGAGAAAGCTGAGTTGAAAAGAGTGCAAGAGGAGTCCAAGAGAATGGAGGAGGAATGAAGGAGAAAAGAAGATGAAGAATTTGAAAGAATCAGAGAAGAGTCACGAAGAGCCGAGGAGGAGAGGAAGAGGAGAGCAGAGGATGAAGCTGAAGACATAAGGAGGAAGGAAGCGGCAGACTTGGCAAAGGCAACTCACAGGTCCGTAGAAGAGTCCCATGGAGGGGGAGAGATGAGCCTACTGAGCCTGCCTCATGAGGCTAGAGTTAGTGGCAGTGTAGAAACAACTTCGATGGTTGCAGGAAAGGGCAAGGCCCCACTACACCCCCTCCCCTCTTCCCTTGTGCCACTCCCAGTTGAAACCACGCCCACCACAACACAAGAGTTGATGCTAGCTGTGGACACAGCTCAACTAATAGCAATGATACATATCTTGGCTAACAAAGTGGCGAAGATTGCCCCCGAAGCAAGAACAAAGAGGCCAACCACAACAGATGCAGAATCACGGCAAGACCCTAAGCAGTAGAAGCTGAAAGCGTCGACAACTATGGCCCCTCTTACAATGCCACCAACAACAGACTACGATGCATACATGGTTGAACTCCTCACTTAGTTGAGCCAGGCCAGAGAGGAGAAGAAAACAACCTTGGCAGAACTGGCCATCGAAAAGGAAGCCTCAGCAGCTTTAAGGCTCAATATGTCTAAGCAAGCTGCAGCTCATTAAAAAGAGCTTAAGACTCTAAAGGAGTAGTTGGACACCAAGACCAAGGAAGCTCAAGAGAGTGAGGATCATCTGAGGCAAAGGCTGGAGGAGGAAGAACAAGATGTACTAGCCCTTCTAAATAGTCAAAAAATGTTAATTCAATAGTATAATGAGCCGATGGAAAGGACCACTCGCTTGGAGGCGCACTGGCAGCAAGAAGGCAAGGAGTCGGGAGAGCAGCGCGATAAGAGCAAGAGGACGACCTAGTGTTTTGACTATGGTATGAAATAGAGGAGCAAGGAAGGCTAGAAAGAGAAATCCAAGTCCTGGAGCAACAAAGGCAGGATGCCATAGGAAGAAGCACGTAGGAGCTAAAAGATGACTTGGAAAGCACAAAAAGTGATGTGGAAGGCCTCATGGCTATGGCAATAACAGAGAGAAGACTGCACTTTGCAGAGTTAGAAAGCCGCGAGCAGATCCGGGAAGAGCTGTCAGAGAGGTTCTTAGAGGTAGAACTGCAATTTACCATTGTGAAACAAGGAAGAAAAATAGCTGAAGAGCAGTTGAACCGCCGCAATAAAGAGAAGATGCAGATGCTAGAATTAGTAAATGAGCAGCAACAGGTGGTAATGATGTTGTCTCAAGAAATGGAGGAGGGGAGGAAAAAGATGGAATAAAGGGCACAACAATGGAAGCAGCACAACTTTGAATGAGTGCGTGGACTAACAGAACACTTGGCGGCGAGTGAATGCGAAAGAATGTTTGCAGAATCAAGAGCAGAGGCTGCTGAAGTGTGCTCAGATGCTCAGAGACAAGCCTTCTTGAGCACGGTGCTGAATGTCACCCAAGTTGAAGGCGAGGACTCAATGGAAAGGATGAAGAGGAAGTTGGAATTGATATCTCGTGCCTTAAGATACGGCCTTCAAGAATGCACCCTTCCAACTGGCACAAGTATTACTACGGCACAACAACATAGTTACCTGTGGCAAGCTGGATTTCCATTGATGAGCTCAGGGAACTAGGGTTTGAAAAACAAGTGCAACATCCACCTCCTGAAGACCAACTGGTGGCAGAGCAAGCTATAGAAGAGGGGCTAGACTTTGAGCAGGAATATGAGGAGGAACAGCACAGAGAGCCCAGTCCGCCCCTGCCTGAATTGCCACCAGAAGAGCCAGAAGGGGCACAAATTCCTCAACATGTAATAGCAGCCCAAAGAAGAAGGCCAGATCTTGTGGAGCAAGCCTAAAGGAGAGCACAAGTACGGCCACAATAGCTCCCTGATGAGCCTTTGCCAATGCGCGAGGATCCCAATCTCGTCAACTGGTCTCAGGAGTTGGCTATATGGCAACAACGAGAGTTCCAGACACGACCCTTTGAGCTATCCTTTTCCTATACACAAGCTTTGGATCATGTCCTACCCCTGGAGATGGTGGCAAGGGTCAACAGAATGGCCAATAACCTTGCCAACAGATGGATAGAGGAGAGAAACATTGTGGTTACTAGATGGAGGCAGGAACCAACAGATTATTGGCAAGATAAAGTGAACTGGGTTCCCAAGATCGTCCAAGGCTACGAGGTGCAGCCAAAGTGGAGGAGGAGGATTTGGGATACCAACTCTGATACCTGGATTGCTTTGTGCAGCTCGTTGCTTGAAGAGCAGAACAACCCCATCTACATGCCCTACACTCGCGGACATGGAGTCGACCATGATAGGAACCAGCATGGGGCCCTTGACTTTCCAATAGTCTACTACTTCAATGCACGAACCCCCGAGGGATGCTTGGTTGGATGCTTGGCTTTTAGATTGGAGGATATCCTTCCATCCATCAACCGCTTCCTCGAGGATTTCTCCTCATGTCCAGACCCAACATTCATAACAACCTGTAATTACCTTAGGCTTATTAAGTTCCTTCTTAAGAAAAATCCTGTAGCTGAGGAAGCCCACCTTCCCCCGCTCTTTTTTTATATCAATTTAGGCATCGATAGTTGTGCCATGGCTAGGCTCATGATGAGGGCAACCTTACTCCCCTCTTTTTGCATCCAAATCCTAGAGAACATGAGCGATACCCGCTTCATGAGGTGTAACCATCCCTTTTTGTCATCAACACCTCTGAAGGTATGAGCTAGCATCAAAGAATATCTACAAAGCCGCACATTTTTGACTAAGTGCTTGACACCACCTCATGGACCCTCTGACGATGATAGGAGCACATTATAAGAACTCTTTTTGTATTCCAGTCGCAGTCATCATCATTACGTCATCCAAAAAAAAAAGACAAGAAACAGATGCAAGAAAGAGAAAAGAAGGGTATTGAGCTCCCTATGAAACATCTTGAGTGCCACATTCACTGCACCTAGGGTTCCCCCCTAGCCCCTTCCCCACTTCATGCTTAGGGCACATCAGACCTGTCACCCTAAGCTCTGCACCGCACCCATAATGATGCATGAACTGGGTCCTCTAGTGTGGGACAACACCGAGGGCTTGCCTAAGGTTGTTACCCAACTCCCAGTTCCACCGCCACATGCACTGCATGCACCACGGAGAGGCAGACACATCCCTTAGGAAGCGCACAACTTTGCCTTGCAAGTTAAGTTCGGGCCGTATCAAAGAAAAAGCACATCAACCAATGGCTCCACCCCAACACCGTTCCCAATTTCAAAGGCAAATCGGTGTCCTGACAAGCATGACCTTTGTCACGACCCTCCAACACCATTCTCGACATGGGCATCTACACAAACTCAAGAGGCCACCCAGCCACCAACACTACCATCTTCCTAGCTACGATCTAGTAGTGCCATGGGACTAGGCTTCGGCTAGGAGGGGGGTAATGTTACCAACAATAGTAAAACGTGGAAAAATAGAAAAATCTAAGAAGCAAGAAAAGGCATAGGGAAGACATGGAGAAGGCACCCAGAAGAATAATAAGTCTGAAAAAATACAAAAGTAGGGGAACAACCACCAAAAATCCAAGGCACAGCCGCCGAAGCCGGGAGGAGTTAAAAGCAAGAAAGTACACCCTTAAATGTGCATGCGCCCTTAAATCCTTATAAAAGAGTGCCATGCTCCCTCCTATGCAAATTGTGAACTTAGAAGGGCAGAAGGACCAGCGAGGAAGTGAAGGAATGGACAAAAAGGGCCTAGGCCATGGTCGGCCATGTAAAAATCAATGTTGACCACCCGTGGGAAGTAGGGCATGTATATAAAGTTGAAAAGTGAATGAGAAGCTCATTCTTGTGTGTGGAAAAAAGCTTCTTCTTCTTCTTCTCTTCTTCTTGCCTTCTTGCTTGTGCTTGCGAGAGGGAGTGAGTGAGTGTGAGGGAGTGAGGGAATGAGTGTGTGAGAGTGAGGGATCAAGGAGAAGAAGCTCCCCATCTCCTCTCTTCATCTTCTTCTCTTCTCTACTCTTCTCTTGTCTCGCGCGGCTATGGAGGATGGAGCTTGTTGGAGAGGGATTGAGGTTGCTTGAGCTTGCCTCAAGGATCATGGAGCTACCGGCGTGCACGGGAGAGGAGGTTACTCGATCGAGCATCAAGGTAAGTTCACTATACCCCATAAGTAGGGAGGGTGCGTTGGCTAGCCATGGTCGCTCGGCTTGAAACGCTTGACCAATAAGCAGTCCGTAGGTCTCGAGGGTTGAACTTGAAGCTCCCTTCATTGGCTAGGTTTTTCAACTCTTTAATTTCCTTGTTTGTGGCAGAGAGAGTGCTTTTGTCATAAGATGTGATTAGTCATTTTGCATGCTTGCTTGCAAGAAATTTCATTGGCAGTTAACTCTTCAACTATCATAGGGGCCTTAAAAAATACAAATTTCAATTCCTCCTAGGTGTAAGACTGTATACGACTTCCATTGTTCCTAAGGGTTCTTCTAAAAGACCTAAGTTTAATCACTCATAGCTTTTAGAAAGCATGGTAAATGTAGCATCCAAATGTTGAATGCAAGTGACCAAGTCATCCCTCATATTTTCAATTAAGTAAGAGGCTAAGGTAAGGATAGATTGCTGCTCAAAAGAGGGTTTAAGGCTTGCAGGAGGTTGGGGGTTGATTACACTAGATAGCTTATCAGCAATCGGTGTCTACAACTTTGGTTGATCCTGATTTGGCATGGTTTAGCCTCTTGTGCAATAGGCATGGTTTGCAATGCTAATGTTGTGTTGCTAGATGCTTGCGATGCCCTTAGGACACTAGCAGTGTTAGGTTGAGGTGGTTTAGAAGCAACAAGCTACAATTTCTATTGATAGACTTGTCGAAGCTCTACAAGCTTAGTGGTTTTGGGCTCTATAGGCTTTGTAGCTTGATTATCCTATGGTTTTGGTTCCTTAACTGTTGTGTGGTCTTGTGTAGACAAGTTTGAGGGTGGCACTTGAGTGGTGCCCAAGTTTGCAATGTTGGCTTTAGGCATACATATCCAGGTATTGCCCTCATAATAATCTTGTGCTTGCAATAGGGTTTTGGGGACCCATCGTAGCTTGACTATTTGTCTATGCCTATAATGTATTTTTTGCCTCCTAGGTCTTGAGTATGAGTTTCTAGCACTGTGAGGTCATGCCTGCTTATTTCTAGGTGGCGGTCCTTGGTGCTTAGGCACCCATTTGAACTCAGGTTCATTGGCCTTGGTTACACTCTTAATGGTTTGCTGGTGTTGAGGCTTGGTGGGTTGTGACAAGTCACAACTCCCCTCCTTAGACTTGGTTTTAGGTTTATTTATTGGTGGTTTTGCGGGTTTTGATGGAGCTGCACTGCCTTATTGAAAGCTATCACTATGTGTACATTGCGATATGGCAAGGTGAATGCACTGTGACTTGTAATCAACATTGCAATGTGCTTCCTTCTTAAATGCATGTCCTAATAGTGATTCCTTACTAGCATCCTTTGTGTTTAGCAACACATAAAAGACCATGGGTATGCTCTCAGACTCAATAGAGACTATAACTTTGCACTTTTCCATAAGTGCATATGATTAACCCCAAAATGGGCTGAGTTTAGCGTTCATGGATTGTAGTTGTGGTCGACTAATGAGAGTCCAATGATCATGAGTTAAGATGTGAAACTCGGCCACCTCAACGATTAGTGTATCAAAAGTATGTGTTTGTTGGGTGGTGACCATTATGAGTAGGTAAGCAAGTGCTATTACTTCCTCATCTTTGTCATCAATCTCTGTAATTGTGGCAACTCCTACATTCACAAGGGACTCTAGCATTGAAGGCTCATGTAGTGGATACATGGGAGGATAGTACTTCTTTATGTGGCTAATGTTGAAGAAGCCTATCCCCTCTCCATCTAGGGTCTCAAGCTTTACATTGCTAGTTCAACTGATGGTGCAGACTCTGAAAGGCTCTAATCCCCTAAACTTCATCTTTTGTTTATGGCCTTTCGTTGAGGATAACAATACTAGGTCACCTTGGTCAAAGTCTAGTTGCTTGATATGCTTGTCAAACTAGCTCTTACATCATGCCTTTTTGCAAATTAGTGCATAGGTAGCTAGAAGTCGAGTCCTTGATAGGAATTCTAGCTTAACTAGGCATTCTGTCCATGCCTCCCTTCCATCCCATGTCTCTTGGATGGCCACTTTCAATCTAGGGACAAAGAACTCCATTAGTAGAATGGCTTCTGTGCCATAGGTCAACTTAAAGGGAGTCTGTCCCATAGCCATTTTATAGGCTGTTTGATAGGTTCATAAGGCTGCCATCAGCTTGTTGTCCCAGTCACTACATGAAGTAGAGACTACCTTGGTCAAGACATTCACTAAGATCTTATTTGTGGATTCAGCCTAGCCATTTGATTGAGGGTAGTAGGGTGAAGATTTCCTATGGATGATCAGGAAGGTAGAAGGAGGTGGGCAAGCACTTTGTTGATGAAGTGTGTGCCTTGGTAACTAACTAGTAGCTCAATGGGCTACTCAAACTATGAGATCACTTACTCCCAAAGGAACTTAGCCATGGTCCTAGCATCATTTTTCCTAGTGGCACATGCTTTTGCCCATTTTGTGAGGTAGTCTATGGGGCGACTATGATATACTTGGCTTGCAAGTATTATGCTACAGGACTAATCATCCCAATGAAGTCAATCCCCCATTTTTTGAATGGTTGCCTTGTGATGATTGGGGTTAGCTCCATCCTATCCTTGCAAACGAGGACCTTGGTCTGTTTGGCACTCATCATAGTGCTTCACAAATTGTGGTGCATCACGGAAAATCCTAGGCCACCATAGTTGAGACTGTAGCACCTTGCATACTATCATGTCTCCATTGAAGTGTCCTCCAATGATTCTGTCATGTGCCTCCATAAGTATGTCATGCATCTCATGTTTGCACACACGTTGTTGTAGTAAGCCATCTTGCCCTAACCTATAGAGCTCACTGGCTAATAGGATTGTATCTTGAGGATAAGTCACCTAAACTGAGTCTTCTTGATAGGTCTTTTGGGTAGTCTGTGCTCTAACACTTGGACTATGTCATCTAGCCAGTATGGCATCAAGTTGGCTCTAACTAAATCCTTCTCACTATGTAGGTTAAAAAGGTATGCATCTAGTAATTCATCTCTATGATACCATGTCTAGCAGCTTCTCCCGTGTGGTATGTGTGTAGTGTTGCTTCCCCTTGCGAACAATAGCACAAGGTTTGTTCATGAGGATACATCAAAGCCTGATAGTGTGCAAAGAAAGTGAAAGCCATAGCTAAAAGATAATGCCGGAATTTCTTCACAACAAACACGATGGCCAAACCTTCTCTCTAAGTTGTTGTTGAAAAGTTCATCTTAGTATCCTTGAGTTGTCTTCTAGTAAAGCTCATTGGATAGTCTAGGTTGTGTTCACTGGGTTGGCACAAAATAGCTCCCATGGCAAACTCCAAGCCATCAATATGTATGTGGAAGATTATGGTCCAACATAGGGCTCTTAGGATTGGTGCGGTTATCAAAGCCTTCTTTAACTCTTTGTATGTGCATTGACATTCCTCGGTCCATTCAAATACTATTAGTAGTTTGTAGAGTGATGTAGTGATTAGAGCATAGTTCAACATGAATAGTTGATAGTACCATGTATGTCCTAGGAAGCACTGAAATCCCTTGTAGTTGGTTGGTGGTGGAAGGTCGACACAATAACCTTGACTTTCAAGTAGTTAGTGGAAATGCCATTCTTGGACACCACATGCCCCAAGATGCATCCATGTTTCACCTAGAATTGGCTCTTAGGGGGGTTCAATGAGAGATGATACAATCTGCATCGTTCAAAGGTTGTGCGGAGTTTGTCTAGGTGTTCCCTCCAACTTGAGTGAACACACAAATCGTCAACAAAAACTTCTAGCTCTTGCCTAAGCATGTCCTTGAAGATGATACACATGAGCCGTTGGAACATGGCTGGTGCGTTTGTTGGCCCGAAGGGTATGACTATGTAGGCAAAGACAGCCCACTTGGTAGCGAGTGCAGTCTTATACCTATCATTTGAATACACTTGCACCTGATTGTAGCCTAAGAAGTTGTCCAAGAAACTGTAGGCTTCTTTGCCAGCCACTCTCTTGAGCATATGCTCAATGTATGGTAGTGGACAATTGTCTCTCTTTGTAGCAATGTTGACTTTCTTGTAATTGACGCATACTATGATTTTTTCATTATTTTTTAGGATGATTACGATGGGCAAAGTGGATTCCATGTGCTCAATTTCATAGATGAATCTAGCTCTTAACAGCTTATCTATCTCCTCCTTGAATGCATGAGCATACTTGGGATTCATTGAATATGGTCATTGCTTGACCCATGTTGCGTCTGGTGTGATGGGAATATTATGAGTCACTACACTCGGATCTTCTCCTTTCAACTCGTTGTCAAAGGGACCAATAAAATATTTCTATGTACTCTCATAGTAGGAGTGCAATGAGATTCTCTTCTTCCTACTTTGTCAAGTTGTCAGCTATGAAGAGAGATTAGGGCTTCTTCCCTTCCCTAGCCAAGTCAACCTCTTTGACTTTGGCAAGCCCTTCTACGGGTCCGTTTGCTTGTGCTTGCCTCTTGGCACCTAGCAAGATCACTACTCTATCACTCTTCTTGAATTTTGGGAATCACTTTTGTAGATCTTGTGGTTTTTTTTGCTCCTCAAATTTTGACTCCCTTGGTTGTCTCTTTCTCTCCTCCCACAACTTTTTGCACCTTAGGTAGACTAGTAGGTTTCCCTTGATGCTTTTGGCCTTAGGAGGTGTTTGGGGTATCTCAGGATCACTATCTGAGCTTACTTCCAACTCATAATTGAGCTATCTATCTTTGCTAGAGGAGGGAGCCTCTCTTGGTGGTCGTAGCTTTGAAGGTGATTCTATTCTAAATAGTGATGCGACACTTGGTTGGGTGAACCCTACTCTTTTGTAATCAATTGTCCCCAAGTGTTCCAACCACGTGTGATTGCACTCTATTTGCATGATTTCTTTCTTGATTTTAAAGTTATTCTACTTCCATAGTTTAGAATCTACTCACATTTGCTCAATCACGTGTCCGTCAATGGCATACTCTATTGTGTCAATCTCTTCTTTGCTCTCTTCACTAAGAGAACAATAGTCTTTGTACTCATCATATGAATTGTCCTCATCGGACTACTTGTCATCTCCTAGGTTTCTATACTCCTCTTCTTTCTCATTTGAGACTAAGGCCCAATTGTAGATCAGGTTTAGATCATGTACCTTGGTCCACTTCTACTTGGGTTTGTTCATGTACCTTGGTCCACTTCCACTTGGGTTCATTCATGAGATCCTTGAGGGGTTTAAGGTTGGCTGCCGGGTTGCCATCTGGCTTGTCCATCAAGCACTCTAAGATCCTGTGGAGCTCTAGCTTGTTCTTTGGAACATGGAATGTGACAGGGGTGGGTTGGCTATAAGAGCTTCTGGCCATCATGCATAATGGTACTGAGGGATTATTTGTGAGCTCATCGACTATCTTAATAACTTGATCATATTCCTCCTTCTCATCCAAGAATGGCGGATTGATGGTGGCCAGCATGTGGATCCAATCTCGCTCATCCTCAGGGCTAGGGATATATTTCGTTGGCGGCCCATAAGATTTCCTAACTTGAGCATCACCCTTTAGCATAATGGAGATCATTCAAGTTGATTGGAATTGTCTTCAAGGTATCCATCTCTACTCTCACTGCTTCCATTCAATTGCTCAAGAAGATTAAACCATTGGCCCCCAGTCTTCTATAACTCGTGCATTTTGAATCTAGGGTTAGCCTAGCAAGATGTCATGGTCTACTCCCTTCTTTTGTTTTTTGCATTTGAAAGCCATATAACTCATCTGTAAGGCTTCTGGAGGTTCATCAAGCCTATGACACTTAAGCTTTATCTATGCGGTATTGCCCGATGTGTAGATGCATCTCTTAACTTTGGTTGCATAGGTAAAACTAGTGTGCTCACACTAGAGCACTCATCGATTTCATCTTTTAGGATGGTCTCAACATCCTTCAAGTGCTCTTGGGCTTCTCTCACCCACTCCTTGACCTTATGTATGGCTTCAAGCTGGTGCTTCGGGTTGGAGTACTCCCCAACCTTGGTACTCCCCTTTTCCATAGTCTTCAGAGTAGATGTTTCTACTTCTGCATCTGTGACTATTTTCCCTGTGGTTAGTGTTGTGGCACTCTCCGTCTTCAACATGATCTTTGCTTTCATTCTCTTCCTCCTTCGCCTACTGCTCCTTTTTCCTATTGAGACTACATCTTGGTTACTAGGCCCTATCAATGATATATCATGGCCCGCTTCGTCTGTACTCAGCTCATAACATGCAATAAGATAGGCATAGCCTCTTCATAGAGTGTTTCAACTCCAAACAACTCCAATGGTAGTGATGGCATGATTGTCAAACTAGAGGGTGGTTTTCATCTAGGGCAATCAGAAAATAGGTGGGTGATAACACACTTTGGACATCTAAGGTCATGCTTCTCTTGATTGGCTTGCTTCCTCTCAGGGTAGCATGAAGAAATATGCCCTAAGTGACACAAGTCCTCAGCTCTTGGGTGTGCCCTCCTAGGCCTCTACCCCTACGTCTACCTAATGTCATCATTGGAACTAATCAATAGTCCATGAGAATAGGACTGCCCTCTTCCTCATACAAAATGTAAGGGTTCACATATTCTTCCTCATCATTCGTATCCTCCACGTAGTGGACCGGAGCATCGCTCAACGGGTGGGTTATGAAAGGTCGACGTGGCCTATGTATGCATGTGGGATTAATTTCCATTCTAGGGATGGCTAGTTTCGTGTTGTTAGGTGATGGAAGAGCCAATGGGGCTCCCCTTCCAAAGAATTTTGATTCCCTAATTCCTAATTATGGCTGATTGTATGGCTGGGCATCTGGAAATCTCCTTCGTAGTTTGCAATCCATAGCATCATGGCCGAACCTACTGCAATTGGTGCAAGGTTGGGACCTAAGGTCTTGACATTCTGTTGGAAGGTGGTTTCCGCCACAATGCATGCATTGGACATGTGGGCATGTAGGTCTCCTCACCATCTCTTGCAGCCTAGCTAGCTCCAACTTCATCTTTGCTAGCTCTTGGCTCTAGTTAATGTTAGATATGATCAATGCCCCACCCTTATTAGGTGCTACCAATGATCCATGGTGCTCAAAGTTGTAAGGCCCCCATTATGAGGAGAAGCCAAATGTGAGCCCGGACATTGGTTGAGTCCTTACCTGTATATCAGATGAGGTCTATGTGACCGGATGGCAAAAAGGTGACCGTTGTGGGTCTAATCTTTGGGTTAGACGGAGTGGTTAAGTTGGTAGCAACTCGAGGCGCATTGCATCGAGCTCGATGGTAAAGGGAATATTCCCTGGCTGACTAGTGGAGGCTCATATGATAGGTCGGTCAGGCCGACCTAACGACCTTCGCGGGCTATAAAAGCTAAACCCCTTCACAGCCATTGATAATTCATCTTTCACCCAGTCAGAGTTGTTGTTTCAGCTAGCCTTAAGCTCTTCACCTATCTTCTGTCTAGATCGCCATGTAAGCTTCACACAGTGGAAGCGCACGGGTGGATAGAGCCATCTTTGTATCAGTTGTTTGGAGCTAAAGAATTTACTGATTCTCCTATAATCAATTGTGTACTCTCTATCTCTTTCTCAGATTCTGTTCGCTGCGCCGTGTAATTTTTACCGTTAATGCTTTTTCCTTTGTCTTGGGTACTTGGGACTGACCATTTGCTAGATGTTGTGGCTTTCTCTGAGGATCTATAATTAGCATTATCTCAGTTTGATCTCCTTGAACTTCTCTCCTTGAGCTGGTCATCTACTCGTATGGCCTCTTCAAAGACCCTAGCTAGTAAATCTCTCTACAAGCTCGAGTTTCTTGTTAAGTCCTTGTAGAGTTCCTTGATATAAATCTCATTTATAAACACTGTGGAGACCCCTCTTTTGTTGGGTCATTCATTAGATGGGATTCTCTTAAAGAGACTCTGCATATGGGCAACATAATACCTAATGTCCTCCTTGTCCTTTTTCTTGATGTTCATCAGTCATACTATGAGGTTGTCGGAATACCCAACCTCGGAGAACCTCTTGATGAAGAGATCCTTGAGCTTGTTAAAGTTATTCCATTCTGCTGCATCTAAGCTGGTGTACCATGTCCTACCCTTATCGCCTAGGCAAAGGCCAAAGGCTTGTGAGCATTGGGCAAGATCTATGAGGCCATTGGCTTTAAAGACTTGCTCGAATTGCTCTACAAAGTTGTAAGGTTTGTTACCCAGTTGGTATTTTTCTAATTGCTTTGTGACTACATAGATCTTTGACTGGCTCTTG
Source organism: Lygodium microphyllum (assembly GCF_053477565.2). Taxonomy (NCBI): domain Eukaryota; kingdom Viridiplantae; phylum Streptophyta; class Polypodiopsida; order Schizaeales; family Lygodiaceae; genus Lygodium; species Lygodium microphyllum. The sequence goes on from NC_141145.1 coordinate 133,807,796, forward strand.
TTGGAACTTGGAGCCCTGTTTGATTCCTAACCCTGCAATCAAGGAGCTTGCTACAATGCTCTGCTCTGAGGCCATATTGTCTATGAGCTACTTCCGTGAGAAGATCGCTTAGTGTCAAGTTTTTGCCTCTAGTGCTCTCTCCCTTTTTGCATTAGGTCCTATCCAATTCCTATTGGCTAGAGCTAAAACGTGTTGAACGTCCCGAATCTCTATGTCTTGCTACAACTTCCTAGTCCATTGCTTATGGTTGTACATTGCTATGTGCTATAGTGCTTGCTCTGCTAATCTTCTCTCCTCAAGGTCCACTATGATGTCCTCAACTGACCTATCATGGTGCTCCATCCTGGTTTGTAAGTCATATTTATTAATCATTTGTTGGATATCAATATGGAAATCTCCCAAATCAAGCTAATCGTTCTCATGGTTGGAGCTAGATCATGACATGTCGACAACTTCTTGCTCGTCAACTAGGCTATCAATCTGTGGGAGCTTTCGCTCAACCGCCAAGACCCATGGACTGCATATTGTTTCAAGCGTTCCAAGCCGAGCACTAATGGCTACCTCTCACATAGCCAATGCGCAATCCATATCTACGAATGTAGTGAGCTTACCTCCATGCCGTTCGAGTTACCTCCTCTCCCGCGCACTTCAATAGCTCCACGATCCAAGTGCAAGCTTCAAGCAAGCTCCATCATCAAGCTCCACGCTCCAAGCTCCATCACTGCGAGCAAGAGAAGAGAAGAATAGAGGAGAAGATGGAGAGCTTCTCCTCCTCGGTCCCTCACCCTCACACACTCACTCCCTCATACTCTTACACTCCCTCTCTCAAGCACAAGCTCAAGCAAGCAAGAACAAGAAGAAGAAGGAGAAGAGGAGAGCCACTTTTTGCCACACACAAGAATGAGCTTCTCATTCACTTTTCAACTTTATATACAAAACCCTAAATCCCTTTTAGGCAGTCATCCCCTTTTCCCTTTTTTACATGGTCGGCCATAGCCTAGGCCCTTTTTACCATTGTCCTTCTATCTTTTTAGCTTTCTTTCCACCGCCCATCCACATTTACAATTTGCACGGGTGAGAGCCCGCGCTCCTTGAATTAAACCATGATGCGCTTATGCTCTTTTACAAAAGTTTTGACTTGCGCTTTTCCTTGTGCGCCTTTGTCTTTGTCTTCTGTTTTAGCTTTCCAGATTTTCCACCACCTGGCACTCTTTTACAAGATTTCAGGGTGCGCCTTTGTATTTTACAATGCACCTTTCCCCTTTTGCAGTTGCCTTGGACTTTTTAAGGTTGCCCTTGCGCTTTTGGCCTTTTCTTCTCTTCTTTCTTCAGTCGAGCTACCTTTTTTCCACCTTTGCCCTGCGTCTTTTTTATTTCCTTTTGCTTTCTTCGTGTTGGGGTTAACATTACCCCCCTCCTAGACGAGTGCCAGTCCCATGGCACTCTGCATCGAAGGTAGCATGCGGAGCTTGCACCAAAGACATGGGTGGAAGGGACTGTTGTGGTTTGCCTTGGAGGAGTTCTGATGTTGGTGCGGATAAAGGTCGTTGGTGGCACTTTGCTATTTTGATTGGCTGGTGATATGATTGTTGTAGGTGGCGATAGGGCTACTCTTTGTTGGGAATGGTCACTCATAGCTGGCACGGGTGTTGGTGTGCGTGGGATGCTCATGGTGGATCCTGCTCGTGATGATTCTCTGGTGGTTTGCATGATGAAGTAAAGGACAAGAGTTCAGAGTTGAGTGTTGATGTAGCGTTGACGGCGCTTTCATTGGAGTCTTTAATACCTGCAATTGGAAAACCTCTCAGATGGTCTCTCCCTAAGGGGTAGTGCTAGTCTTCGTAGCGTGCACAAGACATATTTGGATTAGTTTGGGAGACAAGTCGAACTCTAAGCAAGCCTGGAGCATTGTCCTGCACTTGAGGACCCAAACTGTGTATAAACTTTGGTGTACATACTATGTGAGTGCTCATGCATACTTAGATATTACATAGGTAAAAGACTACGGCCTAGTTTCTCATAACATTGTGTGGATGAAGCAAAGTGGTTTATGACAGAAAGAAGTACGCGTGAAGGTGGGTGCAACATCTTGTGCATTGTGATTGCACGACGTAGCAAGATAGAACCCAGGGATAGTGTACTATCCTTAGGTGGTAGACATGGGGCATGTGTGATGAGGACGGTGTACTATGCATGGCCATTCGTGCGGTGTGTGCCCCAATTGATTGCCATGGTTTTAAGGCAAAGTGTAAGAGGAAATTGTGTGAATGGTTCAGGGTGATAGGTCTAACCACAGGCGAGACAAGCTCCCTAGGGCAGTCCTGCCCTTGATGTGCCCTAAACTATTGTGGGGGATGCTAGGGGGTTAGGGGACTAGGGACGGAGCCAGCCGACCAAGGTCACTAGACGCACCTAATTTGAGGACCCCTAGGTGCGGTGCTGTGATCGTGGGTGTTTTTTATTTTTTTGTCGTTTGTTTTCTTCTCGTTTCTTCTTCTTCTTCTTCTTCTTCTTCTTCTTCCTCTTTTTGCCACAGTACAACCATTGCAATATGCGGAGGCTATGAGCCTTTCAATGGGCCGGGACATGTCAGGCCTCGGAGGCTCAGGAAATGGATATGACCGTGATGATTTTGCCCTAGCCTCGTTGTTAGGGGAGCCGTTGTTGCGATATCGGTGCGATTGCAGTGACACCTGTCATGAGCTCACTGTAGAGCTTGGCCCAAGAAGAGAGTGTAGCCCATGACTATGCATTGGTTCGTGCGATGTGGGCACTCGCAAGGGTGATTGTTCGCGTTCAGCAGCGTGGCTTTGTTGCGGTTCATGCACGGTTGCTAGTTTTGCGGTGACCCAGGCATTGAACACGTTTGCACGAAGACCTGTGTTACCCTGCATCCACTTGTCACTTTGTGAGAGCACATGCTTGATTTCGTTAAGTAATTCAACAGATGCAGTTATGTTCAGACATGACTTTTCGAAATGCTATGATGTTAATTGCAATGCCCATGCGATTGTTTGTCAAAGATGTGGCATACATTAGCGATAGGTAGAAGAAGTTATACAAGTGGGGAGTTGCCCTTTTACCCATCAAAAGACAAAAAGTTATGTCATGATAACTTGTCAAGCTACCTGTACATCATAGGGGCTTAGTCGATTTGCACTAGGCGGGGTGAGTTTGATTGGTTAGGCAACTGGGGTGGTGCTGGTGTGGGACTTTTGTGAGGTCGGGCAAGGCACATGTCGGCTGGGACATGAATGGTGTAGTCCTGGGCTGCCACCGTTTCCAAAATGCCTTTAAATAATTCATTGAACTCTTCCCTATCCCAGGCCGCCTTTTCTGCCCTTGAGCATCTGGTGCTTGAGTGTACGTTAGGGGTTTGTGCAACTGGTGTTGCCACGTCTTGCGCGCTTCATTGAGCTTCGACTTTCTTGGCCCGAGGATTTTTTGGCCTTCGTCCGGGGCAGTGTCGCTTAGGTCCTCGTCTCTTTACATATCTTTTGAGAGTAGGCATGTAGCGCACTGGTGGAGGGGCATGTGTTGCATGTTCCCGTAGTCCGCGAAGAGCGTCTCTACAAGCCAGCTGCCCGTGGTTGTCTATGTTTTCCTTGTGGGGGGCCTGCAGGATGCAACCCAAGGGTTAGGCCTTGATACAGAATAAGATCGTTCACATGGGAGGGATTTCAGTGTGAGTTATCAAACGCATATGACTAGAAGAGAAGGGGTGGAACATGCTGTGCTCGTTGTAACGGAATGGCCCCCGTGATGATGTTGACTTAGCCTCCCACCATTAGCAGATCTTGTCTCACGCCGAGTTACATCGGCCGGTGGTCATGGATTTGGGCCAGGGCTCATCCTCGGAAGGATGGACTGGAAAGGGAAAGGTGTATAGAAAGGGACTGCACCCTACTTGCATCATCAGAGACATTGGTCAGGGCTTTCCACGGGGGCAATGCGGGGTGCACATCCTTCGCTTGGAGGTGGAAATGGTCATGTGAGAGGGGGACCAGACGAGCCTAGCTTGTTGGCCCCATGTCTTCTGTCTACGCTTGACTATTATTGCCTGTGTGTGTTGACAGTTGAAAGGTGAGAAGGATCGAAGCTTGCACGCGAGCTAAGGCAGGAGAGCAAGAGCAAGAAAGAGAGAGACAAGAAATGGGAACTCCAACGGTCACAATGTGTGACCGGGCCTTCCTTTATTCAAACTGTCACTAAAAGAATAAAGAATAAAGTGACGTGACGGGCGCCCGCCACCTGCAGTGTGCAATGGCGGGTACTGTCAGTGTAGTAATACACGGGGCGGCACGGCGGAGGCGCCTTTACTCCCAACAACCTCCCACTTAAAGGCGAATCTGCCCTAGTGAGAGAGAAAAGAAAAAAGAAAAGACAATACAAATGTACATAGGTACAAGGGATGAGGAAAGGCGACATCTCATCCAACGCCCATCAACCTCCTGAGGAAGGCAAAGCGCTCAGTAGTGAGGCTCTTCGTGAGTAGATCTGTAGGATTCTCGTCAGTGGAGATCTTGACAAGGTCAACAGACTTGTCCTCCACGACACCACGTATGAAGTGATACCTCACCTCAATGTGTTTCATCTTCGCATGGAAGACCGGATTCTTAGCCAACTGAATGGCACTCATAGAATCCGAATGCAGTGTAGGTATAGCATTAATCCCAAGGTCAGCAACTAGACGGCCTAACCATATGGCCTCCTTGCAAGCCTCAGTGGCTGCAACATACTCGGCCTCAGTGGTAGACAAAGCCGTACACTTCTGAACCCTGGACATCCAAGAGACAGCCCCTCCAGCATAGGTGAATACATAGCCAGAAGTGGACTTCCTACTATCTGCATGTCCTGCATAATCGGAGTCAGTGTACCCCACGACCCCTATATCCTGGCTGCAATAGCAAATACACATATCTGCTGTGCCCTTCAGGTACCTCATGATACCCTTCACGGCATCCCAATGTCTGCTGCCAGGTGTAGCTATATAGCGTGCCACAATACCAACTGCATGCGCAATATCTGGACGAGTGGCTATCATGGCATACATCAAACTGCCCACGGCTGAAGCATAAGGGATCTTGGCCAACTTAGCCCTCTGCTCATCTGTTTGCGGACAATCGGCCTGTGATACCTTCACATAAGAAGGTAATGGACAGCCAATAGGCTTTACGTCCTGCATGCGGAAGCGCTCAAGGACTTTATGAATGTACTCCCGCTGTGAGAGATACAAAAGCCCATGATGCCTATCGCACTTAATGCACATCCCAAGTATATGTGAGGCTTGTCCCAAATCCTTCATCTCAAAGCTCTTCTTCAGCTGAGATTTAAGAGCATCTAGCTCATCATGAGCTTTCCCTGCTATCAGCATATCATCAACATAGAGTACCAAGATAAGCAAACTGCCATCACGAGCTTTCTTCCTGTAAAGACACGGATCCATAGCACTCCTGCTGTAGCCCTGTGACTGCATAAAGGCATCAAAATTATGATACCATTCCCTAGGTGCCTGCTTCAAGCCATACAAGCTCTTCTTCAACTTGCACACTAGGTGCTCCCTGCCAGGTTCTGCAAAGCCCTTAGGCTGATCCATATAGATCTCATCATGCAAGTCCCCATGTAGAAAAGCCGTCTTGACATCCATCTAATATAGATCTAAGTCAAGCTGTGCAACCAAAGCCAAGACTAAGCGCAGGGTGGTCATCTTAACCACAGGAGAGAAGAGCTCATTAAAGTCCATACCATGTTCCTGCTTAAAACCCTTTGCTACCAATCTAGCCTTGTATGCGGGCTTGGGGTGTCCAGGGGTACTTTTCAGCTTGTACACCCACTTGCATGGCAAAGCCTTCTTGCCCTTAGGCAAGGCAACCAAATCCCAAGTCTCATTCTTATGCAGGGAGTCTATCTCAGACTGCATAGCCCTCTCCCAGGAGTGACTGTCACCCCTGCGCATAGCCTCATCATAAGTGAAAGGCTCTCCTGCATCTGTAACCAAAACATAATGCATAGAGGGCTGAAATCTGTCAGGTGGATGTTTGTCTCTAGTAGACCGTCTCACCGCAAGCTCTGCTGCCTGTCTAACTGCCTGTCCAACACCCTGGCCCTGTGGAGGAACTGCTGCAGGCTGTACTACTGGCTGTGCTGGAGCTCTAGGCTCCTCCTGAAATATCACTCTGCGGATCTCAACCACCTTCTCAGGCTGCCTATGCATCTTGTCTTCATGGAAGACGACATCATGGCTGCGTACTATTTTTCGCGCCTACGGATCCCATAGGCGATAGCCCATCTCTCCTGACTCACCATAGCCAAGGAATATGCATTTAATGCTCTTTGAATCCAATTTACTCCTCTTGTCCTTGGGCACATGGCAGAATGCCTCACATCCAAAGACACGGAGATGCACATAAAAGGGTGGCTTACCAGCCCAAACTTCCTCTGCAACCTGGAAATCCAATCCACTGGAAGGCGATGAGTTTATGACATGCACTCCCGTACTAACTGCCTCAGCCCAAAAACTCTGGGGTAGGCCTGCACGGCTAAGCATAGAGCGCACACGCTCCTGAATAGTCCTGTTCATGCGCTCAGCCAAACCATTCTGGGGTGGGGTGTAAGGGGCGGTCAACTGACGCTTAATACCCCTGTCATCACAAAACTGCTCAAAAGCACGTGAGACATATTCTCCCCCATTGTCAGTCCTAAGGCATTTCAGCCTATACCCAGTGTGGTTCTCAACAAGAGCAAGCCAACGCTGAAAGACTGCCAAGACATCGGACTTTTGCTTTATGGGATAAGCCCATACTTTCCTAGAAAAATCATCAATGAAGGTAACAAAGTACTTCGCGCCACCCATAGACATGCAAGGCATAGGCCCACAAACATCGGAATGCACCAATGCCAAGGGCTCACTCATGCGTGGCCTACCCGATTTCTTATGCCTAGACCTATTCTACTTACCATAAAGACAATGATCACACGAGTCAAAACATGCATAATCCAAAGGCAGAAGATACTGCAAACCAGATAACATTTTCATTCCCTTCAAAGACATGTGCCCTAAACGAGCATGCCAAAGTGATACATGTGGGATAGAACCCACTGCCAAAACATGGTCAATTGAGGACCCAGATACAACAAGAGGATAGAGGCCGCCAGACTTGGCGCCTCTAGTAAGCACAAGTCTGCCACGAGTAATCTTCCAGGCAGAATCCCCAAAACATACATGAAATCCTGCATCATCCAACTGTCCTGCAGACATAAGACTGCGCGTAAGCGCAGGTATATGACGTACATCCCTGAGCAAAAAGGAACTGCCAGTGGAAAACTGCAACTGAATATCTCCACAACCCACAATATCAAGAGACCTGTCATCTCCAAGTCTGACTGATCCAGATACAGTACGGTAAGAGTGAAACCACTCACGGTAAGGCGTCACATGGAAGGACGCACCTGAATCCAATAACCAGCACTATGCATACATACTAGATGTCTCAGTCAAGTGTAAAGCATCAGAAGAACTAGCTGCAAGTATAAACTCATCACCACCATCGGACTCCTCAGTCTGTGTGACATTAATTTCCTCAATCTTGACGCTGGACTTCGTAGGTACTATGCTGCGATCGGAGGACTTCTCCTGCACTTTATCTTTCCCCTTATCCTTGCGCTTCTCATTGCGCAACTCATGACACTGTGGTCTAATATGGCCCTTTTTTCCACAATGATGACAAGTGACATTTGCATTGCGCCCACGCGACTTACTAAGTGACTTGCCACGAGATTTAGACCGACCCTTCTGCGAGTCACAGCCTCGGCCATTACCACGGTCATACCTGTCATTCCTACCTCTAACTGTCAAAGCATGACTACCACGAGAGGCATCCAAGTTTTTGCGATTCACCTCTTCCTGAAGAAGAGCACTCTCAACATCTGCCAATTTTAGAGTAGCACTAGAGGCACAAAGAGCAGTGCGGAATACATCCCATGACTCATTCAGAGTCCCAAGCAAGAAAAGAGGAGTTACTTCCTCTCCAAAGGTGATATCCTGCGAAGTCAGGTTCTTCAGTATAGCATGGAACTGGCTCAAGTGAGCAGACATAGTCGCATTATCCTTCATGCGCAAATCCATAAGCTGCTTCAACCAGTACATCTGACTCGCTGGACTTTTCTTATCATAAAGATTCTTGATCTTATTCCATAGATCCCATGCACTCTGTGCTTCCTCAAATACATTATAATGTACCTGTTCAGTGAGAGACAATACAATCGTGGACTTGCATAGCTCATCAAGTTCAAGCCAGTCGTCATTGTCCATAGTTTCAGGCTGCTCCCCACTCAACCGAAGTGGCTTAATCTGAGATTTCTGCACCAAAACCTGCCATATTTGACTCTTCCAGTAAGAGTAGTTGGTACCATCCAGCTTTGTAATGTTAAAGATGGCATTATCATGTGAAGATGACGCCATTATGCAAGCTGGAAATGCCCAAACAGTCCAAAACTGCTTGATGTTTTACTGCAGAAACTGCCCAAAAATGACCAAAACAGGGTCCAAAGGGCGAGCAAAGTGTGCCAAAAGTTGCTGCCCACTTAGTACTAGGTGCGGTACACCAAATCAGGATATTTCAGCATGAAAAGTACACCTCAGTCCACCAATAACTGCTTGCTGTAATAAATTGCAGGTATGCAGTCTAGAGAGCAAACTGTCCCAAAATAGGATCCAATGTCAAGCAAACAATGCCAGGTCCAAAGCTGGCATGAAACGGACATAAGCAAGGCCAATGACAGTGAAAAGAACATGAGCTCAACACCGAAGCATGTCAAAATAACATCTGCCAGTGAAAGGCACACCTCCAGACACTCTAGGCAAAGTGTTCCTGTAACTGCCAAAACTTGACACAAATAGGTGTCTGCTCAAAGAGAAAGATCCAAATATGAGACTCAGCTCATAAGCATCCTGTGAACCAAGAGTACATCAATGCATATCCATAAAGATCGGAGTATGATCCCAAAGTCTCAATGCGTATGTAGCTGCTCAAGACATAAACTGCTCCAAATACATGTAAGTGCTCCAATAGCATGCAACTGTCAAAGGTCAAGCAAGCATGTAAAATGCTCCCACTGGCACAAAAGGCGTACAAAGCGAGCTCAAAAGCTCAAACAACTCAAGAGAAAGCACCAGTGATAAGTGACCCTGTCAATGCATCAAGCGCATCCAAGAGAGCATGACATACATGAAGCACCGGTCGTATTAACCATGAAGCAATACATAAGCCCAAATAAGCTCTCGGTCAACTCAATGACATCCAAATAGCAACCAAGATCAGTGATCAAGTAAGCTGGGAATGCTCAAATACATCCAAATCCAAGCTCCAAATGTCGGTATGGCATACACGAACCAAATAGCATATGTCACGAACCAAAGCATGTAATGCAAAAGCCTAACTGTCAAGCAGAGACATGAGGCATAGGCGGTCCACAAGCATGCCAAGTCGGTCCAAATGCCAGTGAAGATGGAGCTAATGCGAAGCTCAAAAGCATCCCATAATCTCATACATATGCTCCAAGCCGTCCCCAAATGTCAGAGACATCATGCCAAAGCTCACAGCATACATCCGGTATCGGTAGGTAAGTGCCAAAGCATGTAAAGTACCTTCAGCCCACTGTTATTCCAGCATGTATTTACTGTTCTAAACAGTAGATTTCAGCCCCGAATTCAAGCCAAAATCATGGTCAAACCAAATGCATACATCCCCAATACATCCGGGTAGGAAGTAGACCGCATACGGGTATCAAATAAGGTAATCGGAGTAGAGTATAAGCGTCAAATGCCAATGCCAAGTGTGGCTGCCCTATTTCCAGCACTGTATAACAGCAAATAACAGTCCCAAATCAGCCAATATTTCAAGCCAAAATCATGGCATAATCATGTGCATACATTCCCAAGGCACTAGGCATCATGTAGACCGCATACGGGCATCAAATAGCACAACCGGAATGGAGTATAAGCAACAAATGTTAATGCCAATGGTGCTGCCCTATTTTCAGCCTGTTATGACAGTTTATGACAATCCCAAATTTGAAGAAATCAGCCCCGAATGATCAAGACCAATGCCAAAGCTTGAATGACATCAAACATGAAGTCTATAGCCCTCTTGATCAAGGTAGAGAGCAAGAAGCAATGGCCAAGTGTGGAGCTAAAGTAGATGAGTGCTCACAGCCTAGAAAAAAATGATGCAATCTGCCCTGTTGGTGCTGAACTTGCTGCTGCTCCACATGGGCTGAAAAGGGGGTAATGGGGGGCTCAAGAAGGGCCTATCAAAGGCCTATGACAAGCCTCTTTGAGCCTTGATAGGTGTAAGGCACAATATGAGCGGAATAAGCTTCAAGGGTTTGAAGCCATGGCTGCCCTTGCTGTTTGCAACCTATAGACTGAAATAAAACCCTAAAAGAATGATGAAATACCTCAGTATCAATGCCTTGAAGGTGCCTCAATAGGCTGGGAAGGTGCTCGGGAAGCCGGGGAGTGATGGGAGCTCGGGAAGATCGGATATGGCTGCCGGGATGGAGATCCAATGCATGAAGCGAGTCGATGCGAAAGTCGGGAAGCACCGAGTCGAGCTCGAGCAAGAGAATGCCAAGCTCTGATACCAGTTGAAAGGTGAGAAGGATTGAAGCTTGCACGCGAGCTAAGGCGGGAGAGCAAGAGCAAGAAAGAGAGAGACAAGAAATGGGAACTCCAACGGTCACAATGTGTGACCGGGCCTTCCTTTATTCAAACTGTCACTAAAAGAATAAAGAATAAAGTGACGTGACGGGCACCCGCCACCTGCAGTGTGCAGTGGCGGGTACTGTCAGTGTAGTAATACACGGGGCGGCACGGCGGAGGCGCCTTTACTCCCAACAACAGTGTCTATACAGGGTGACAAAAGTTATTGTTGACAGTGTCTATATTAGATTGTACTGGAGCGTGGTGCACGCATCCAATACTCGTGGCAACTTACTCAATACCGATAAATATTTTGCGACATCAAGTAGCATGGAACCTTGTCTGAGTCTACTGGCAACATGTAGCTCCTCTTCAGTGAGGACCTTATCGAATAGAGAGTCCTCTTAGCTAGGTTCAACTAGGTCTATACCCCGAATGGCGGTCAACACTTGAAGGGAGGTTGGTGCCACATAGGTAGGGTCTCTTTGAGACCGCCACTTGGCCAATCACTCCTCAGAGATTGTCATGATCTGAGCTCCTAGTTCGGCCATTGCAACGCAGTTTTCACACCAATGCTATTCAAACTGACTTTGGCCTTTTGATAGTCGCTTTAGTTGCTCTATCTCTAAGAGATTCGGTTGGCAAAGCGCATCATTGAATGTGACAGTTAAGGGCAGTTCGTCGGCTTCCTCGCCCGAGATAAGTAGCATGCATTCATGCAGAAGCCTGCTATAGTGCTCGTCAAGATGTTCTTGCTCTTCCCAAGATAAGAGAAATGGCAACTATTCTCCGAGCTGCTCTTTAGGGAATGCGCGCATGTCTGCGAGGACATAGACACATGCGAACACCTTGAGCTTGGCATCCAACTCAGTTAAGCATTCGGTGACACTTCTATGTCCAACAAGGGCTTGCTCGGTTGCCAACTCATGCAAGGTTCTAGGAGTTAGCCTGGGCTTTAGCATAGCTAGGGGCTTAGGCCTAGATGAGCGGGATCAGTCCACGCTAGGATGTTTGACACTCTTGGGGTTTCCATGTTTCTCCTGAGGCTTCGTTATTGCATCATGGTTTTCCTTGGATGTGATCGGTATAGGTTTATCACCCTGTTGTGACATCGCTATATCCACTCTTGATTGGTCGATGCAAGTTCTATTGTCAGTGGATTGAGTGTCGCAAGCAGCCATTGACAGTAACGACTACTTTGATTTTTCATAGCACGCGGATGTGTCTGAGGTTTCACCGCAATTAGGGGAGGCATCAATGGGTTCATTGGTGGGTGGACTCGATGCTTTATTCATCAACTCTCTAGCACTCCTTATCTCAATGTTCTTGGGGTCCACAACCACCTGCAACTATTGTTGTTTCCGCTATTTTCTCCTCTTTTTCCTAGTCAGTGAGGGTGCATCTTCCAACAACTCTGGACCTTGGACTAAGTCAACCGTTGTTGTGCTTGGTTGGGCCTTAGCCTTTCCTTTCTCTAGTATGTCCACATGGGTCATAGCCGTGGCTTGCTAATTAGCGTTGCCAGGTTGTGAGGGTACAACTGTCTCCCTTCTGGAAGAGCCTAACTCTTTAGCCAATTCCCATGTGTGTACCTCCTCCAGCCTAGGCTTTAGGCTCTTTGGAAATGCTGGAGTTGTTAATGAAGTTGGTTGCGACACCTCCTCCACAGGTAAACTACTAAGGACATGTTTCGCAAGGGGCATTGTCATGGCCAAGGGCTATGACTGCTGTGATCCTTGATTTGAAGTACTAGCAGCTAGTTCGGTGGACTTGCTACTATTGGTGGAGTGCAGTGTCCGGTCCTTAGGGCGATCGGAAGGGGTCACATCTTTTGTTGCCCTTTGAGCCTTCATCTGTGTAGATCGAGCATGAGTTGATCTAGTCACATTGGGTTGCACAGGCATATCCTTGGGCCGAGAGCTACAGCTAGCGTCATGTCCCCCCTCTTGGACATCTGAAAGCTTTGATGGAGATAGAGATTGGGAGTGAGCAGCCGCTATTGATGAACATTGTTGTGCTTCCTGTGTCCGTTTGGAGAAAGAGGATGTAAGAGATCTAGGACTCTTAGGTGGACTTGGCACTGGCTGAATGGTTTGCTCGTGATTGTTAAACGATTATGTCATTAGCTTTGTTGAGCAATCAGCCTTATCATGAGTGATGTTGTGCCTGTGGTGCTCATTATCCTCTTGGGAAGTCAAAGCCTCCTTGGGCACTAGTGGACCTTGTGCATGCTCGACAGTTACCTCCGATATCTGCTTGCTAAGCACGGTAGGCTGAGGATCTAATTTTTGATAGGTCTTGTTCTGTTTCTTGATTTCAATCGTGAGGGGCTCAATCGCTCCAATATTTTTGGTTCAAGACTTGGATTTTCGTTGAGGTTTCCTCCTACGCCTCTTTACTTTTGACATATTTTGGGCTTCTTGACAGAGGTGGTTTAGTAGGGGGTTTTGGTACCCAAATCCATCCATCGAGGCGTTGTGCTAGCTCTCCATTGATGCCTTTGTCTATAAGGCTTGGGCTTCTTTTGTGGTCTTCTACGATATTTGTAAGTCCCAATTCTATCCTTGGCCTTGTCTCCTGACCTTTTTGTTTCAAGTATGGCCTCACTCACTGGTTCTCTCCGTTCAACCTGCGCTTGCATCAACTCTTCCCACAACTCCTTGCTCTCATTATTAGTCTTGGCTATTACATCAGCGCCTTCATTGCCTCTCCCCCCAAGTTCAATGAGGTCACCCTTGCTAAAGGTTGTGACTATCCTCACACTTGGTAGTGTCAAGTGTATCCTCTGAGCTATGTAGTCAACCTCACATTTGGTCGCCCTTTTGAAGGGTTTTCCCAGGAGGGTTTCCTTACCATATTTAGCACTATTTGGAGGAACATGAAATAGGATAGGCAAGCTCTCAATTTCAATTGTTGCAAGGATATTGCACTTCCCTATGAGTGCTTGTGGAGATCCCCCATAAGGGCTAAGAGTTGCATTAGTCTGTGACAGCTCTGGTTGGCCTAGTAGGGTCCATGCCTCATAGGTCAAGACATTGGAATCCGCTCCTTCATCAATCAGAGCATCGATAGTATGCTCTCTTTTCGCGGTGAGTTTGACCCTAAGATAAGCAGGTGGTACTATGTCTTCATCTTCCGGGTCTTGGCTTGTAAATTTAAGCCTTTTGACAAATGCCCTTGAGTCCCCAACTGCACGACCGGATGCGGAATTTCTGTTGATGTCTTGGCTCGTCAGTGCAGTGCTATTCAAGGAGCATCTATTGTCAGGGTTATTGTATCTAGTCATTCTCGCTATTGCAGCTTGATGTTGTTGCTCTCCGCTTTGACTAGATGTAGTCCGAATGCAACACGTATGTGTTTCTGCAGTGTGGCCTTTTTGCCCTTGTTGGCTAGATTGGCCCATTGAGGTTCTAGGGTCTCTATTTCTCTCGGTCTAGGCAGGGCTTTTGGTTGCTCTTTTGTCAATGAGAATCCATGTTCATGTAGAGCCCTTACTATGCTAGGGTCAAATTTGGAGGACCTGTCACAGCGCGCGTTTTCTCTCCAACCTACTTCGGGGAGGTGTAGAGGGGGCGGAGCCCCCTCTGCGGGGGTCCGGGGGGCAGTCCCCTCCCTGGCCCGTAGGGCCGTTTTATGCGCAGTTTGGAGGACCGTTCAGCCAAATCTTGAGCTACTTGCTCTAAGTTTCAGCCCAGTGATAGATCTATGATGTGCCTTTCGCTCTATGTAGCCTGTGGGGTCAATTTCAGGGTTCATAGTTTTTCTAATTTGTTGCCTCGTTCGTCTTTGGGTCCAATCAGGCTTTTCCACTCAGTGGTTTGCGTCTAAGTCCCTAGTCTCACAACTGTCTACTTCTAGCTGCTAAGCAGCTGCGCCCTACGATTTTGCCTATTCCATGTGCCAGAATCAAGTTCTGAGCGTCCTAAGGGCTTTTGACAGTTTGTGTTGCTGAGTTCTAACTGGGTCAGGTCAATTTTCTGAGAATTTAATGAAAAACTACACTCGGTCCAGCTGGTCCAAATTGCAGGGGCCGAGTGCCCAATTCAGCAACCTCCGAGGGCCGAGTAGAAGGGGCCGTATGTAACTGTCCAAATGCCAAATTTGACCAGTCCGAACCTAAATGTCCGAGAGCCGAGTGGGCCGGGGCCGAGTCAGGAGGGCCGAGTGGGTCGAGTTCCAAGTTAGTCCAAGTGCTCAATTCGGACGGGTGGGCGTCCGACTGGTAGTTGCCGAATGGTTTGAGGACCAAGTGGTCGAGGGCCGAGTCGAATGGTCCAAGTGTAGTGGGCCAAGGGCCGAATGGCCAAGCGGTTCAAGGGCTCCGAGGGTTGGCCGTCACTTAGACACGCCGAGTGCGGCGCGTTTTTTTCGTCAGGCTTCACAAAATTCGCCGTGCCGGGTGTTGGAGGCCTTCCCCCCTAGTCAAGCAACTCCAGATCCATCCTACTCATGTAGGGGAAGGTGTAGAATTACCTAGGTTGGGTAAATATCTCCCGGATGACAAGATTGAAGCGGATTCACTCATGAAGCTTTCCTCTTCTCTCCTGCTCTCTTAAAACCCTGTAGTGCACAATGTGGCCTTTCTTGCCACTTTTGGCCCTTATACCCCTTCCCGAGTATGGTATTGATGCCCTCTATCACTCACTTGGTGACATTAGGCATCACAAGAGAGCTTTTTATCATTTTTTGCACGATTTTTGCCATGTTTAGCAACAATGAACCCTAATGCTTATTTTCTTTGTTTTTCTTTGTTTTCTCCTACTCTAATGCATCCAAATCACAAAGTAAATACTACACTACTCCATCTCACAACATAAATCTCAAAAAACAAAAACCTACTTGCCAAGGAGGTCGAATATCATCTTCAACCCCCTCCCTTCCTAACTATCTCAAGAACCGGTTCGGGGAAAACCCTTACTTCGATGCTCGATTCGAAGTGTGCAAGCGCTCAAGGCTTGAATTCGTGGTCCCGACAATGGAACCAAAATGTGGGAGCTTTCGCTCAATCGCCAAGACCCACGGACCTCTTATTGTTTCAAGCGTTCCAAGCCGAGCACTAATGGCTACCTCTCACATAGCCGACGCGCAATCCATATCTACGGGTGTAGTGAGCTTACCTCCATGCCGTTTGAGTTACCTCCTCTCCTGCGCGCTCCGGTAGCTCCACGATCCAAGTGCAAGCTTCAAGCAAGCTCCATCCTCAAGCTCCACGCTCCAAGCTCCATCACCGCGAGCAAGAGAAGAGAAGAGAAGAGAAGAGAAGAAGAGAGGAGAAGATGGAGAGCTTCTCCTCCTCGGTCCCTCACCCTCACACACTCACTCCCTCATACGCTTCCACTCCCTCTCTCAAGCACAAGCTCAAGCAAGCAAGAATAAGAAGAAGAAGGAGAAAAGGAAAGCCACTTTTTGCCACACACAAGAATGAGCTTCTTCATTTACTTTTCAACTTTATATACAAAACCCTAAATCCCTTTTGGGCGGTTATCCCCTTTTCCCTTTTTTACATGGCCGGCCGTAGCCTAGGCCCTTTTTCCCATTGTCCTTCTATCTTTCTAGCTTTCTTTCCACCGCCCATCTACATTTACAATTTGCAAGGGTGAGAGCCCGGCGCTCATTGAATTAAACCATGATGCGCTTACGCTCTTTTACAAAATTTTTGACTTGCGCTTTTCCTTGTGTGCCTTTGTCTTTGTCTTCTATTTTAACTTTCCAGATTTTCCACCGCCTAGCACTCTTTTACAAGATTGTAGGATGCGCCTTTGTATTTTACAATGCACCTTTCCCCTTTTGCAGTTGCCTTGGACTTTTTAAGGTTGCCCTTGCGCTTTTGGCCTTTTCTCCTCTTCTTTCTTCAGTCGAGCTACCTTTTTTCTGCCTTTATCCTGCGTCTTTTTTATTTCCTTTTGCTTTCTTCGTGTTGGGATTAACACAATCAAGCTGATTAAGTCTGGCTGCGATGCATCTCCAATGGTGTCGGTCCTTCTATGCTTTTGAGCCTTCAATGTCTTGACTCTCTCTTGGTCCTATTGGTCACGATTCTTAATCATCTATCTAAGTCTGAGGGTGGTCTCCTATTAGTGGGTTTGATCTACTTATTATGCCTTGGTGTGTTCCTTCTTATTGCAAACACCCCTCAACTTATGTGTACTCAATGTGTGCGTGGTGCTTTTTTTCATGTGTAGTGTGAAATCAAGCTTTTAGCTTCCAAGTGCACTTTAAGCGTCAAAAGCCATGTGAGGTGTGAATACAAGATGAACAATGTAGCCCTCACTCTCCCCTCATTTTGATTTTGGCCAAACATGGCTCTAAGCACAATTGTTGGCCACTTTCAAGGGTTGATTAGGGTCTCTACTGCATCTTGGTCAGGGTGTAATCAAGGTCTACAGGTCGATTTGGGCATTAAGTGGGGGCGGACAACTCTAATGGGCTAACTAGCGGTTGCTTTTGAGTCATCAGGCCACAGTTCCTTCAAATTTTTGCATCTGGAAGCCATGTAACTCATTCGTAAGGCTTTCAAAGGTTCATCAAGCTTAGGCCTAGGTTTGTTAGGATCTAGGGATGTCAATTTTCCCTAACTTTACATTCGGCCCAAGTGGCCCAAACTACAGAGGTCTGAATCCCAAACTTAGTGCCCTTATGTGTTTGATTTGATTCACCTTACCTCCACCTTATGGTTCACCATTGGCATTCCTAAGACATTTTCTCGCTGGAAGATAAACAAGAGTTGATCATGCTTTTATGGAAAGAAGAACGTGCTTTAAGCATTAAAAGATAATTTTCCTTCGAGCAGTTCTATTCATTTCCAAAATTTTATGACACTTCTCCTTGATTTCACCTTACTTCACCTTGCCCCCTTGGGAATGAGAAGAATCCTTCATAGGATTAGACATGGGACATACAAGACATTTGAGCATAGTATGGCACTATCTACTTTGGCATAAGCCAATTGTAGAAATCAGGGTTGTATTCCAAGTGGGCATGATGATCGAGATTACGAGGACTAATGCACACTTGGGTAATGTAAGTTAGGACATTGGTTAGAAAATCACCCGAGTTGATGCGGCTAGCCACATGTAGCTCCTCTTATGTAAGGATGCAATCAATGTAAGGATGGGCCAAGACCTGGTCATCTAAGTGTTTGTTTCAGGTGATGACCAAGACCCTAAAAGAGGTTGGTACTATGTAAGTTGGGTCATACTCGGTTGTTTTGATGGCACGATACTGCTCAGCATTAGTCATTATTTGGTAACCCCATTTCTCCCATTGGAGACGTAGCTTACACCATTTGTGTAAGAATGTTGAGTCAGAGTCAACGAGGTGAGTGAGTTCCTCAAGCTCAATGGATGATGCAAGCCATTGGGGCTTGCGGTAGGATGTTATTAGTCGTCTGACAAATGCACGCTCTTTTGAGATTTCATCATTATCGATCAACTCCTTTGAAACGTTGGGGGATGTTGCTGTCATGAACTCGTATTCTTCCCAAGTGCAAGATAAGGAACGAACCTTAGCGGCAAGGGGTTCATCAAGCAAGCCGAGGTCAAGTCTTTCATAGCTCCTAGAGAATGTGGTAAAGCTGTTATCCAAGAGCTTGATGCAGGTCACCAAGTCATCTCCTGTATCCTCAACAAGGTCCTTGGCAACTGTTAGGAACGAACGTCGCTCGTAGGAAGGCCTAAGACCTATTGGTGGTTGTGGTGGAATTAGGTTGGACAGTGATGGTTCTAGTGGGAGCGGACTTGCTAGTGGTGTGTCTAAGGGTAGCTCCGTAGTCTGATTCGTGTATCCAGTGCTGCTTTGGGGTACTAAGGGTGCCTCCAGTGACATAGATGGTGGGTTGCCCTCTTCTTGCACAGCCAAGCTCTCCGAACTTAGATGATTTCAGGGTATCACATAGTTGTTTGGGTTGATAGATTGGTTGGGTTTTTTTTACAACAACCATCACGGGTTCTGTAATCTTTGCCGCTCAGGTTTTCTGGTTATTCACTGCCTTAGCCGGAGTGTGGCTTCCTAGAGATGGGGTGGCCAGCGATGGTCATGGTTGGACTATGCTGCTAGAATCTCTCTTCTTGGGCACCCATATCTAGGTGTTGCCTTCGTATTATCCTTGGGCTCGCAACAGATCTTTGGGGATCCATTGCGGCTTGATTGTGTGCCTATATCAATAGCATCGGGTCAGTCTCTTAGGTTTTGAATGATAGTTGTTAGCCTTGCGAGGCTGTGTTTATTGGCTACGAGTACGTCATTTTTGGTGCTTTGGCACCTATTTAAGCTTGGGATCTGTGGCTTTGGGGATGGCCTTAGTTGGCAGTGGTTTTGTAATATGGGTGGATTGTGATGACTCACGACCCCCCTCCCTAGGCTTGGTCCTAGATAGCTCTATTGGTGTCATGGTAGGCTTGGCTGGAGCCTTGCTACCCTTGCTGAAAGTTGTCACAATTTGAACGTTGCCAATGCCAAGGTGAATATGCAGTAGATCATAATCTACATTGCATTGTGCTTGCTTTTTGAAAGTGCGTCCTAACAATGATTCTTGACCTGCATCCTTTGTATTTGGCAATACATAGAAGATGACTGATAGGCTCTCTGACTCGATAGAGACTGCAATCTTGCACTTTTCCAAAAGTGTGTAGGGTTGGCCTCCATAAGGGGTGAGCTT
This sequence comes from Lygodium microphyllum, assembly GCF_053477565.2. NCBI lineage: Eukaryota > Viridiplantae > Streptophyta > Polypodiopsida > Schizaeales > Lygodiaceae > Lygodium > Lygodium microphyllum. The sequence goes on from NC_141145.1 coordinate 133,827,154, forward strand.
AGCATTAGTGGCATGCAACTGCAGTTTGCCAATTTGGGTCCAATGGTCATGGATTAAGACATTAAAATCAGCTCCTTCATCGATCAATGCATTGATGGTGCATGTGTGCTTAGCGGTGACCGTCATGCTTAGGTAAGTTGGCATTACTGCTTTCTCATCCTCACTGTCCATCTCAATGATAGTGGCTACTTGTACATGGACAAGGGGTGCTGGCATTGGTGGGGGCTCATGCAATGGGTGCGTGGGAGGGAATTACCTCTTTATGCAGCTGCCATTGAAGAAGCCTATGTCCTCACCCTCTAGGGTTTCGAGTTCTACGTTGCTAGTTTGGCTAATGGTTCGAACCTTAAAAGGTCCTAGCCCCCGAAACTTTTTTTGCTTATGTCCTTTGACTGAGTATAGCAGTACTAAGTCACCCTGTTCGAAGTTGCACTGGTTGACATGCTTGTCAAACCAACTCTTGCATCTTACCTTCTCCCATATTAGCGTATGGGTGGCTAGAAGGCAGGTTTTCGATAAGCATTCGAGTTCAATCAAGCATTCTATCCATGCCTCCTTCCCATCCCATCGTTCTTGAAGGGCTAACCTGAGGCTTGGTACGAAGAATTCCAAGGGTAGAATCACCTCAGTACCATATGTCAATTAAAAGGGTATCTATCCTACAGCTGTCTTGTAGGCCATGTGGTAGGCCCACAAGGCCGCCATCAGCTTGTTATCCCAATCACTGCGTAAAGCAAAGATGACTTTGGTAGAATTCCAAGGGTAGAATCACCTCAGTACCATATGTCAATTAAAAGGGTATCTATCCTACAGCTATCTTGTAGGCCATGTGGTAGGCCCACAAGGCCGCCATCAGCTTGTTATCCCAATCACTGCGTGAAGCAAAGATGACTTTGGTCAGGACTTTTACTAATATTTTATTTGTGGATTCATCCTGACTATTTGCATGGGGGTAATAAGACAAGGATTTCCAATGGAAATCAGGAAGGAGAATAGGAGGTGAGCTATCACTTCGTTGATGAAGTGTGTGTCTTGGTCGCTAACTAGTTCGATGGAGCAGCTAAATCGTGAGATCACTTGCTCCCATAGGAACTTAGCAGTGGTCCAAGTGTCATTCTTTCTCTGCTTCTTCCCATTTTGTCATATAATCGATAGCCACAATAATGTATTTGGCTTGTGAATACTGTGTTGCAGGACAATGGGTGTGATGAAGTCAATCCCCCATTTCTCAAAGGCTTGTTGTGCAATAATTGGGGCTAGCTCCATGTGATCCTTACAAATCAGAAATTTAGTCCTTTGGCACTTGTCATAGTGCTTCACAAATAGTGCTGCATCTCGAAAGAGAGTGGGCCACCACAGCTGGGACTACAACACCTTGCAGGCTATTGCATCTCCATTGAAATGTCCTCCTGCAATTCCATCGTATGCCTCTGTCATCATGTCATGCATCTCGTGCTCACACACGCATTTGCGCAGTAACCTATCTTGCCCCAACCTGTAAAGTCGACCAGCTATCAATTGGTAGGGTTAGATTTTTAGGATGAGCTACCTGAGTTGGGCCTTTTCTATCGATCATTCCGATAGTCCGTGTTCAAGCACTTGAACTATGTCATCTGCCCAATATGGCATCATGTCAACTCTAAACAAATATTTTTAGCTGGATAAGTGGAATAGATGCGTGTTTGGCAATTCATCCACAATGCCTTGTTCAGCCACTTCTCCCATGGGGATACAAGATAGATGGTCCGTCATGTAATGCTACTTCACTTTACGCACCATTATGGAGAAGTCAAACTCTAAAAGCAAAAGAAGCCATCTAGCAATGTGTCCTGTAGCGCATGGTTTGTTAACCAGATATAACAAGGCTTGATGGTCAATGAAGAAAGTAAAAGGCGTAGCCAGAAGATAATGTCGAAATTTCTTTACAGCAAACAACATGGCCAAGCCCTCTCTCTCCATTGTTGAGTAATTCATTTCAATCTCAGTGAGTTTTTTGCTAGCAAAACTCACTGTGTAGTCCTATTTTGTTCACCAGGTTGGCACAACATAGCTCGTACGGCGAATTTCGAAGCATCGATGTGCACATGAAATGTGAGTGTCCAATATGGGGCTTGTAGTATCGGTGCTATGGTTAGAGACTTTTTTAGTTCCTCGGTCCATTCGAATATGATCAGTAGCTTGTATAGAGGTCTAGCAATTAATTCATAGTTCAACACAAACCATCGATACCTGTATGTCCTAAGAAGCACTTAAATGCCCTTGTAATCAATTGGGGATGGAAGATCGACAATGACCTTGATCTTTGAGAAATCTATTGCAATGACATTCTTCGACACCATGTGCCCTAGGATACATCCATGCTTCACCCAAAACTGGCACTTCAAGGGGTTTAATGAGAGATAGTATAGTTGACATTGTTCAAAGACCACTTGTCTAAGTGCTCTCGCCAAGTAGAGTGAACACACAAGTCATCCACGAAGACCTCTAACTCCTTCCTCAGCATGTCTTTGAATATTTTACACATTAGTCGTTGGAAAGTGACTGGTGTGTTAGTCAATCCAAAAGGCATGACTATGTAGGCAAAGACTCTCCATTCAGTGGCGAATGTGGTTTTATACATATCGTTAGGATGTACTTGCACCTGATTGTATCCAGAGAAGCTGTCCAGAAAACTATAGGTCTCTTTGCCAGCTACTCTCTCAAGCATGTGCTCAGTGTACGACAGTGGGTAGTTATCTCTCTTTGTAGTTGTGTTTACCTTCTTGTAATTGACACACACTCTAATCTTTCCATTCTTCTTTAATGCAATGAGTATGGGGGAAACCCAGTCCATGTGTTCAATTTCGTAGATGAATCCTGCTCTCATTAGCTTGTCGATTTCTTCCTTGACAGTATGGGCATGCTTTGGATTCATGGGATATGGTCGCTACTTGACCGGTGTTGCATCAGGTGTCATGGGTATGTTGTGAGTCACCACACTCAGGTCTACTCCCTTGAAATCTTCTAGGCACCAAGCAAAGACATCTACATACTCTCGCAAGAGAGTAATGAGACTTGATTCATCTTGCTCAGTCAAGCCATTAGCTATAAAGATAAGTCGTGGGGTCTCCCCCTCCTTGGCTAAATTGACCTCCTTGACCTTGGCAAGTCCCTCGATTGGTTCGTTTGCTTGCCCCTGTCGTTTGGCTCCCAGCAAGATCACCACCCCATCTCCCTTTTTGGACTTCATGAATCGTTTTGCCAAGTCTTGCGGTTTTCACTATTCTTATGTCTTTGTTTCTTTGCTTAGCATCCGTCGTTCCTCCCTTAATCATCGGCGTCGTAGGTGGACAAGTAGGTCCCTTTTAGTGTGTCTAGTCTTGGGAGGCCGATGTATTTTAGGGTCACTATCTGAGCTGACTTCTGATTCATAATCGAACTCTCCATCTTCGCTAGCAGAGGGGCTCTCTCCTAGTGGTCATAGCTTAGAAGGTGAGTCACTCGGTTGGGTAGGCGTGCCTGTTCATAGTTGATCACACCCGTGTGCTCTAACCAAGTTCAATCGCAATCCTTATGTCTGATTCCTTTCTCTACTCTAAGTGCACTCTGCTTGCGTGGTCCGAGGTCTACTTGTATTTGTTCAATTACTTGTCCCCCATTGTCATACTCTAGGGTATCAATTTCCCTTTCACTCTCACCACTGAAGGAACAACAGTCATATTTGTCATTAGATTTGTCTTTATCCAGTTGCTCATCATTTTCTAGGTTCTAACATAAGTCTTCTTGCTAGTCGAGGATTAAAGCCCAATTGTATCTCAAGTTTAAATGTGCACTTTGGACCATCGCCATTCAAGCTCGTCCAAGAGGTCTTGGAGTAGCTTAAGATTTGTTGATCAATTGCTAACCAACTTGTTGGTCAAGTATCCTAGGATTTCCAGGAGCTCTCATCTATTATTCGGGACTTAGAATGCAGCAGGGTTGGATTCCACGTAGGATCCTAGTCATCATGCAGACTAGGATTGAAAGTGTGTTCTTGAGCTTGCCAGTTGCCTTGATGGCTTGTTCGTACTCCTCAGTGTCTGAGAATGGTAGGTCGATGGTAGAAAAAACATGCATCCAATCTCGCTCATCCTCAAGGCACGGGATATACTTGGTAAGGGTCCCATAGGATCCCCTAGTCTACTGTGTGTCGGCCTTTAGCATGGTGGAGATTGCATCTAGGTTGACTGGCGTAGTCTTCCAAGTGTCCATCTCTACTCTTATAGCCTCTGTTAGATTGCCTAAGAAGATAAGACCGTTGCCCCAGTTTTCTACGACTCTCGCATTGCGCATCCTGGGTTGGCCTAGCAAGATGTCATAGTCCACTCCCTTCATGACTATGAAGTCAGCTGATAATTGGATTCCTGCCATCTTCAGTGGCCAGTTTTTCAACACTCCGAATGGTTTCACCTTCATTCCGTTAGTCAACGTGACATTGAACCTAGCAGTCTCGATTGGTGGGTTACCCCAGGTCTGTAATACTGCATGGCTTAGTACACTCACTCTTGCGCTTGTGTCTACAATCCCCTTTCTTGTAACATCCCCCAGAGCGAGGACTAGCAAGACTGCATGCATTTCCGTGCCTTCCCAAAAAGCATTGACGTGCAAGGATTTAGGTATGGAGTGCAGCCTCAGTCTCGGTATTTGAGTTTTTACATCGTGCTCAGGCAAGTCTGTGGTAATTGGCTCGTTTGGTTCTTCGACCCAATGTTTCAGCTCTAGCCATAGCATTGGATGCTACCTAAGTAGGTCACCCAAGCTTAGAGTTATAGAGGTGGTCACCAGTGTATTGAGGAGGTTGCTAGTCACTTGCCTCTCTCCTAAGTCTGTGGTTCTTGGCCAATGGCCTTGGCTGTTTTGTTGGCTCGAAGCATTTAGCCTATGTCTAGGTGGCTTTGCTTATGATGCTATCTCCTCCCTTGATTTTGGTCGTGGTAGAGAGATTGGTGCACTCATGCTTGAGAGATCATTGATCTCGCCTTCTAGTATGGGCTCAGCGTCTTTTAGGTGCTCCTAGGCCTCCTTCACCCATTATTTCACCTTCTTGATGGCTTTGAGTTAGTGCTTCGGGTTGGGGTACTCCCCGACCTTGGCACTTCCCCTTTCAGCCGCGTCCGTGGAGCCGACATTTCTTCCTCTAGGTCAATGACTTTCCTCCCCACCACAGGTAACGTTGTGGCACTTTTGGTTTTGAGGGTGACCTTAGCGTCTGGTCTTTTCTTCCTTCTTCTCCGACTCTTCTTTCCAACTGAGGTTGCATCAAGGTTGCTAGGCCTTGGTAATGATATGCTGGCCTGCTTCGTTTGCGCATGGGTCATGACATGCAATGTGATAGGCGTGGCCTCCCCATTGAGTGTCTCGATGCCGAACAACCCCAATGGAACCGATGGCTCATTTGCCAAATTAGAGGATGGCCTCCTCCTAGGGCAATCGACAAAGAGATGAGTGATTCCACACTCAGTGCATTGTCTCTATTTACTTGCTCCCTCTCAGGGCAGCGCGAAGAAATGTGTCTTGGGTGCCCGCAAGTCCAACACACAATTGGCTCTTGGGTTTGTGCTCCTAGGCCTCTGCCCCTCCCCCTACCTAATGCCATTACAGGCACTGGTCGATAGTCCATAAGGACTGTGTTTCCTTCCTCATCATACGACAAATATGGATCTACATAAGGCTCGCTGCTAGGCTCATCCACATAGTGGACTAGAGTATCACTCGATGGGTGGGTCATGTAGGGTCCCAATGGCCTAGGGATACCTGTAGGATTTGTTTCCATCCTAGGGATGGGTGACTTAGCATTAGGTGCCGAGAGAGCCAATGGGGCTCCCCTTCCAAAGAAGTTTGTGGCCTATTCTCAAAGTAGGATTGACCATAAGGCTGTGAGTATAGGAGTCTCTGAGGTAGTCTACAACAGATGGCGTCATGACAGAATTTACCACAATTAGTACAAGATCGTGACCTAGGGTCCTGGCACTCAGCTAGCAAGTGGTTCCCACCACAATGCATGCATTGGACATGTGGGCGCGTTGGTCATCTCATCATCTCTTGTAGTTTGGTTATGTCTATCCTAATCTCTACAAGCTCTTGTCCCAAGTCAGTGCCCTTCCCTTTGTCATGTGAGCTTGGGTCTACTCTCTCACTCGGCATTGAGGCCCTCTCGAAACTCCTGGTACTAGACTCTTCTTGAATCCAGCACCTGGAGCTTCTTTCCTTGAGCTGGTCATCCACTCTAATAGCTTCCTCAAAGATCCTTGCCAGTGCGTCTCACTGCAAGCTCGAGTTGTCGGCCAAGGCTTTGTAGAGATCTTCACTTTGTATTCCGTTGATGAATACCGTGGATATCGCTCTTTCAGTTGATCTCTCACCCATTGGGATTCTCTTAAAAAGGCTCCCCACCTGGGTCACATAATCTCGAATGTCCTCTTTCTCTCTCTGCTTAACGTTCATGAGTCGCACTAGCAGGTTGTCAGAGTACCTAGGTCCGAGAAATCTATTGATGAAGAGATTTTTCAAGCTATTGAAATCAGCACGCTCTGCAGCATCCAAACTCGTGTACCAAGTCCGGCCTTTGTCACCTAAGCACAGTTCAAAATCTTGGGAGCATTGAGCAGGATCAGTAAGGCCATTGGCCACGCAAACCTGCTCGAACTGTTCCACAAAGCTGTACGGATCGTTGTTTGCTTGGTACTTGTCCAGCTGCTTCGCCACCACAGGGATTTTTGATTGGCTCTTAGAGCCTTGGTTAACCCCTAACCTTGCTAGTAGTGATGTTGCTAATGCTGCCGTGCTTTTCTCTACTGCCGTGTTATCTAGTAGTCACTTTGTCAAAAGCTTGCTCAGTATAAGGTCTCCCTCTAGCGCTCTCTCACTATCCGATCGATTTCTGCCTGCTAGGGCTAGCAATCTCTGGATCTCTCGCATTTCCAAACTTTGGCATAAGATCCTAGTTTGTTGGTCCTAGTTGTACGTAGCTAGGCCTTGTAGAGCCATGTGAGCCAGCTTCCTCTCTTCCTCGAGGTCAATTATGACGTCCAATTCTGGGAATCGGACATTGTGGTAAGCGTTCGATTCCACCAGCCGAAACACGTATCAACCACGTTTTTGCCAAAAATCTTCCCTTACACATTGCTAGTAGCTACCAGGACTTCCAGAAATCAAGGAGGAGTGTAGGACGCAAGCACTCTATACCTGAATCTCATCGAAAGCTCCAACACGCTCCAATCGATTCAACATAGTCATGTGCCCTGCAAGCTCTCTCTCTCTCTCTCTCTCTCTCTCTCTCTCTCTCTCTCTCTCTCTCTCTCTCTCTCTCTCTCTCTCTCTCTCTCTCTCTCTCTCTCTCTCTCTCTCTCTCTCTCTCTCTCTCTCTCTCAAAACCAAGAGTGAAAATGAGGTTTTCCCTGGTCACCTAGGACCTTAAACCCTTGCTAGTCACAGCACCTCAGTCTTCCCTATCACTCCACCTACGACTTCGAGACATCTAAGCCCTCTCTTTTTCCCATTTGCCCTATTATTTCCTTGTGCAGGGCTGTTTTACAGTAGTGAACTGTAAGCTTCCCACTCTGATTTCTCCTTCCTATTCTACTCTAAATGCGACAAAAATCAAAGGCAAGGTATTGAATTGAATTCTTCTACTCAACCAATCATCAAAAATAAAAAATACTTACTTGTAGCACGGATTAAAAACCAAAACCTCCTATCTACCTCAAGCTCCGGTTCGAGGATGGAACCCTTACTTCGATGCTCGATTTGAAGCATGTAAGTGCTCAAGCTTGAATCTATTGGTCCTAGCAACGGAATCAAAATGTAGAGGTGAGCTCAAGCTCAACCACCAAGACCCATGGACCGCTTATTGTTCAAGCATTTCAAGCGAGCACTAATGGCTACCTCTTACATAGCCGACGCACTATCCCTCTCTACGAGTGTTGTGAGCTTACTTTGATGCCCGATTGAGTTTCTTCCTCCCTCAAGCACTCCGATAGCTCCATGATTTGTGATGCAAGCTCAAGCATCCTCAAGCCTCTTCCTCCAAGCTCCATCCTCCACAGCCATGCTCGTGAAGAGAGAAGAGAAAAGAAGAAGAAGTTATGGTGGAGAGCTTCACCTCCAAGATCCCTCACTCTCACACACTCACTCCCCCACTCCCTCCCTCAAGCACTCACAAGCTAGCAAGAGAAGAAAAGAATACAAGAAGAAGAGTCCACTTTGCCACACACCAAAGAATGAGCTCTCATTCACTTTTTGAACTTCATATACAAAACCCTAAATCCCTTTTGGGCGGTCATCCCCTTATCCCCTTTTTTACATGGCCGGCCCTTTTTCCCATTGTCCTCCTATCTTTCTAGCTTCCTTCATGCCGCCCATCTACCTTTACAATTTGCACAGGTGAGAGCTGGTGCTCTTAAAATAAATCATGGTGTGCCTTGTGCTCTTTTACAAAAGTATTGACTTGCACTTTTTCTTGTGTTCCTCTCTCCTTGTTTTAGGACTTTTTCACACTTCTTATGTTTTTGGATTTTTTTCTTGACGCACCTTCGTCTTCCATTCCAATTTTGCCTTGGCCTTGTCTTCTGCTTTAGATTTTCTAGATTTTTCACTTTTCCACCTTGTTCGTCTAAGGGTTAACAGACTCCAACTTTGCAATCCATTCCTGTAGATCAGATGGTGAAGATGACTACCCATTATACTTTGGCAATACAATGTTGTCCTTGGATGACCACCATTGATACTACCCAAATAATACTCATTCCTTTTTGAAGTCTCTCCTACTTCATATTGACTATTGGGTATACGCTAGTATCTAATAATACCTTGACTTTGGGAATTAGAGTTGGGTGGTTGAAGGGGAACTCTAGGTTCACTATTTGGCAGAACTTTTTCTCTGGTATCCTTCTCATTTTTGCATTTGCATCCATTGAGTAAATTATGCCATGGTTTATGTATTGAACTCCACTAACTTATCAATTGAAGCCTTCATTTGTGTTGTTTATTTCACTAATTTGTCAATGAAAGACTTCATTTGACTATTGGATATAACCATTTGTTCTACCCTTGAAAGTAACTATGCATATCTAAAAGCGCACCTAGTCTCATGTTCACACATGGTATTGTTGAAGATGCTAAGCTCTCCTTATATTTGAGGCTCTTTAGGCCTTCCTTAGAATGCATTGTCCAACATTGAATCTTTGATTTGTTGAGCATACTCCTCCTAGGTCTAATTTTAACCCTTATGCCCTTATGACTTATCATTGTAGTGCAATCTTGTAGGACCCCCTGTCAATAAATCGGCTATAACTTTTACCAGAAGATTTTAATTAGTAAACTTTTTGGTCCAAATCAAAGCTATGATCCCCTCTTTGAGATGAGCACCTCTATGTTATAACATATTTTTTTTAAATCCCATGAATCAATCTTTAACTTTGAACTATCCACTGGTGCACTCTGTTTTGACTTGTAAGTGCCTTGTTTTCATCTATTTGACCATAAATAATGCTATTTGAGGCTATTAAACCCTCTGGGAAGATGAGTAGGACCTACGAGCAACTTGTACCACCTGTACTTCACCTCCAATGATGAAGGATGTACTTGTAATGACTTGTGTAAATCCTATGGTGTCTTATAAAGTACCATGTTTGTCTCTGTAAGCCTTGTTTCTACCTATGAAATTTGTAATTGACTGATGGGTAACTTGTAAACCACTATAGGGGCTGGAAATGGACTTGAATCTTCAGAAATGAAACCGTCTTTCTCCAAAACATTTCACATGTGTTAGGGACAAAACGATAGGATGGGCACCTACATGCGCTCTGAGACTTTAGGGGTGTGCAAATCTCCTCAAGCCAAGTTCTACACACCTTCACGATTGTCAATGTGAGGGATGGTCACCTCTCTTTTGTCTCACATCTCATTTGGCATCCACTTTTCCTCATGGGAATCATAGATATGGCAGTTCCATTCTATGCTAACCAATTAACATGATATGCATGAACTTGAATCAATGCTTTAAGTTTTCAAGGATATGCAATGGAGCTTTTAAAAAATTTGGAGTTGAGAATAGGGATTTACCATAGGTAGGCGGTGACTCGCTGCTATATTACTTAGCCTTTACAACGGATTATGAATTTTTTAAAAACACCCACTAATCAAGAGTGAGAGTTAGGATGAAACTTCAACTCCATTGAGCTTCTATGAATAATCCCTAGGCTAATTGCAGAAATTGAAGACTAAAGAGCTTACTGATTTGAAACAAACGAGCATTGAAGCATGATCACAACTTCAAATTTGCAAGAAGGATTTAGTCCTTAAGTCTCTCCAACAATTGGATTGAAGCACATCGATAGGCTTTAAAATGAGAGAGTAATAATAAGCAAATACCTCTGATCAGGCTTGAAGTTGAATACCCTCAATAAGCAATACACTTGGATGCATTCATTACTATAAAGTCTTCAATGGATGCCTCCCATAGCTCTTCAATAATATAAGTGAACATTTCTCCATTATGAATAAAAGTCCCAAAATATTGCTTCAAGATTGGACTCAATGATTCCATAATGCTCCAATGTTAGTATAATGAGGAAGCAAGTTCACTTGACATCGCTTGGATAAAGTGTCTTCAACTCTCTTTTATGCTTCAAAATTGAAGAAACCCAATCCTTGATCAAGAATCCCGAAATTTATCCTCCATGAAAGATTGAAAGGTTGAAGAGAGCTCCAATGCTTCAAATCTTTGATGAATGTTGAAGAATTCTTGTTGTAGATAAGCTTAGAGATAAAATGGACCAATAGCCCCTTAAAACTAATGATCTTGGATGAAGCTTTAATGGCTACCCTGTTTATGATAGCTAGGGTTTCTCAAGGGAGTAAATGAATGAAAGTAGGATTCATTATTGATGAATAGGGCTACTTTTGAGTAAGAATCAGGAGGTGAAAGCATTATAGAATGAGACTTGAGAGTTATGAAGCATGAAATCTGAGATTGATATTAGAAATTTCAGTACAATTTGCATTGATATGATGTTATCCATGTGGTTATAATCTCCCCCATCAATGGTTATTGAGATGCTTCCTAAAGTGAGCCATTAATGCATGTAGAGAGAGATCTTAAAGATAATCCACCATGAAAGTTGAAGAAAGCTTGAAGGAAGAAGAATAAGATTCTCTCTCCAGAAAGTAATTGAGGTTAAAGCTTTAACTAAGTCCAGTTATCTCCCTTTTTACTGAGTTACCTTCAAAATGACTTGTAGGTTAACCACGATCTACTGTTTTGGCCATGGTTTGGCTAAATTCCTCCATGATTTGTATCAAAGTTCCAAGATTAGCATTTGCTTTATGTAGATAGCTTGCAAGTATGTGCCATGTGTTTGCTATACCTAATGTATCTATTTGAGATAGGGTTTTATATTGATGAAAAATAGGAAAAATATGCGAGAAAACGTGTGTGAAAAGTGACAAAATCAAATGGAGCAAGAGCCTAAGCTCTAATACCACTTGTAAAGAAGAAGACATGGAGGTGAAAGAAAGATTGCAAAGGAGACATGGAGGTGGTGAGAGAAAGATTGCAAAGGAGAAAGAAAGAATAGTTAAGGAGTGAGAAAGATTGCAAAGGAGAAAGAAAGACTAGTCGAGTAGAGAGAAATATTAGAAGTAGAAAGAGAATGACAAAAAGAAGAGAGAGAAAAGGGAGGAAGCCATGGAAGCTAAAGGAAAAGCTAAGAGATGAAGAGGATCTTGTATTGTTGATTGAAAGCATGAAAAATTAATCCTCTTACATATTATACTCAAGTCAAGGTAGCTAGAGTATCTTCTCTCTCTAAAATAATGTATATTTCCCCTTCATTACAATCCATCCCCACCTAAAAGTTTTAGCCCTCAAAAACAAAAAAAGAGCTTATTACAAAGGATTTCTCAATGAAGATGAAAGAGTACTACTCTGTTTTACATGGTATACAAGAATGGAAGTAAACTAAAGAATCTCTATGAAATTGATTGGAATCCAAGAAGAAGACTAATAAGTAGACTATAGATACATCCATGTCGAGCCATAAAAGTGAAGTCTTGGTCAAAATATCTTCATGAAAGTCCTACAAATAGTAAACAACATGCTATCTACAACAATCCCTACTAGCATAAACTTAAAATAACTATTGATGGACTTATCTAGTGTGAGCATGGTATAGGTTGAAAGAGAGCTCATGACATGTAACTTTTAGGCCATATAGTTAAGTCATATATAGCGGAATATCTTATTAAGTGGCAATGTTTACCTTTAGAAGAGGCTTCTTGGAGACTAGCATCTATTGTGGAGGAGTTTTCTTACCTTAAAGAGGCACTTTTGGTTGGAGAAATGGTTAAAGAATGGATATATTTGACCCCTACTTTCTTGCAAATAGCCTACAAACAACTCAATATTTTAGGACGGTTTTTATTTTGATTAATGTTCAAAGATGAATTATCTATATAGCCTAAAATTATATGTTAAGAGCTTTCTTTTGACCTATAGCATGCTCAAATTGTATAAGTCTATCAAAAGTTATTTTAGTTTTATGCTAGTAGGGACTATTGTAGATAAGACATTGTTTACTATTTGTAGGAGGACTTTCATGAAGATATTTTGACCAATGCTTCTCTTTTATGGACCAACATGGATGTATATATGGTCTACTTGGTCTTTTTCTTATATTCCAATCAGTTTCATGGAGATTCTTTAGTTTGTTCTCGTTCTTGTATACCATGTAAATAGAGTAGTACTCTATTATCCTCATTTAGTAATGCTTTGTAATAAAACTATTTTTAAGAAAAAAATTGACGGAAATTTTTTTAAGGTGGGGATGGATTGTAATGAAGGGAAAATATATATTATTTAAGAGAGAGAAAGTACTATCTTCATCTCTGAGCTTCTCCTTCAACTTTCATGGCTTCCTCCCTTTCTCTTCTTTCTATCTTTCTCTCTTTACTTTTAGTATTTCCTTCTCCTCAACTAGTCTTTCTTTATCCTCTGTAGTTTTTCTCTCACCTCCCCATCTCCTTCTTCAAAACAACATATCACATGGGTATTAAATAAAGTGATGATCAAAAATAGATATCCAATTCCATGAGTAGATCATAATCATAATCAATATGTGACTCGCAAATGTACCTACCACTTTTTCATGACATGAATAAAGCTTTTCTTGATTATCAATAATATTTAATTCTATTTTAAATTACACATTGGTATTAAAATTATGCATAAAAATATATCAATTTTTTTATTTACTAAATCATCAATTGAGGCTATTAAGGTTGGCTCAAAGAAGTTCACACTAGAAATGTCCCTACTTCTAAAAATGTTCATGACATTCCTTTATTTCTTAGTTTAGTTGGATTTATCATAAATTTGTACAAGACTTTTTGCTTATAACTCTTCCTTTGGCCATCCTTTTATACAAGAAAAGGGAGCCATGAATACCACTTTATCTCTCACATAGGTACAACAAGAGAAGCATTGAAGACACAAGGTGGAATAAAGAATAAGGGCATTTATTGATATGTACAAAGAATTTATAGGGGGTACCACAAGCTTGGGATAATAGATTACATGTGGTTACAGGAGAAACAAGGCATTTCATACCTTTCCTAGGCATTTCCTAGCATCACACAGTATTGTAGGACATTTTTGGATTCATACAAGTTGATTGCTGGTCATAAGAGTTGCTTTCAATATGTACAGGTCCTAAATGATTAATATAGGGTTTAGACACATTATACAGGGTATGCAAGTGGCTTTATCTTTGAAATAGGGCTATTACACATTATTGTACTATTTCAAACAACCACAAAAAATATTTTTAGAATATTTTGAATTGAATCTAACAACATGTCTGATAAATCATCTCAAGTGCCATATCATTGGCTTCAATTTCAATTAGAAACTATGTCATTTGCATAATATATAACCATTTTTATGTCAGTAGGTCTATTTAAACAACACTCAGAAATGGTGGGAGACTGTAAGAAGAAGTCTAATGGTGACGTACAACAACAAATAAGAGATTCTAGAGATTCTATGGCTAAGCACCCCTAAGAGGAATATAATGAGGAGTCTCAAGAGCATGGGACATCTAGCGCACTTCATGCCACTTTGTGCAATCATTAGACATGACATTCAATCATCAAGCATCTTGAATTAGTGTGCACAGATTTACCAAATGGTGGAACAAATGGCTCATTTGAGTTCATAAACCAAAGAGGCAATTGATCACATGGCCCAATCAAATGGACTATTTGGATAAGCTAACAACTCAAATCTCACAACTTGTGGTAGTGCAAATGGTTGATAAGGAGACTAGGGACAAAACAGAAGAAGCAAGATAGTCATTTCAACCTTCAAAGTTGAATTCTCAACTAGGTATAATTGGACACAAAGGGATTCTAACAATAATTATGAAATTGGTGAACCATCCCATAGAAATGAGGAGCCCATTGCGAGTATCCATGCAACAAATTCTTGAGGAATAAGGATACAACCAGATGTCTAGGAAGATTTTAGACTGCCTATACAAAAGTTCCTCTGATAATTTAGTCCCAAATGAAAGCTACTTAGACCAGTATCCACAAACTTCAAATGGGCAACAATCATTTGTTGAAAGAGAGCTTTGTGATAAGATTGTATGTTGATTGACATCCAAGTTTGAGTCCTATTTTAACATTTACCAAAGGTCAAATGATCAAAAGATTCATTTTGTTACCCTTCGCCTAAAAGGCTTTGTATACGTGGTGGAGGTATGTGAAGAGAGATAACTAGCAGATTCATGGTTGGGAATAATTTAAGGTTGAGATGGCCAAGGTGTTTATGTCTCTTGTTAAAAAGAAAAAGCTAGCTAGAAGGTGGTATGGATTGGATCAAAGAAGCATGACAATAAGAGAGTATACTAATCAATTTTTGAACCTCACAATACATGTGGAGAGAATGGGTGATAATGCCAAGTTGCACAAATATATCTATGGTTTGGAGTCTAGCTTTTTAGCATGTGCTATGGCCCAAAACCTAGCCACACTCTTCTGGGCAATAGAATTGGTTGAACGGTATGCTTGAAATACAGAAAATATGTTAATATTTGGCCATCATTTGGATAGCCAAAATTTGCAAATAAATAGGGTCACTTCAAGGGAAACTTTGGGGGTTCTACTGTGTTATTTGGTAGCCCTAAAGTCCCTACATATCTACCTTTCAATTCAAGATGGAAGTAAGGGAAATTCAAGCCAACAAATCAGTCCCAAAATTGAGAACAAGCAAGGAGATAACATGCTATGTAGCACTTTAGCCAATGGCGGACAAAAATTCATTCCCATGGACCTCTTCAAAGAGGGGAAAGAGAAAGGATACCTACTTCAAGAAAGCAAAGGTAAAGAATTATAATATGATTGCTCTTGAGGATGTGGGAGAAGAAATTGAGGATCCAAATATTGTAATGCATGCTGAAAATGAAGATTATGAGGAGGATTTTGATCAAGAGCAATTTTAGGACCCTTTGGATGGATTTCCTTTTGATCCAAATAGCCATGTACCTTTTGATCTATGTGGGATCAAGTCACATGCTACCACCTTACTTTGTTCTATCTCCATGGATGCATGGAAAAGCTCCAAGTGCTCAAATACACTCTAAATTTAGGGCAACATCCATGGGAAAAATGTCTTAATTTTGGTAGATAATGGTAATACTCATAGCTTTATAAATAAATAAACCATCGGTAGGTTGAGATGTCTTCCCATTAATTTACAATGATCCATTAAGGTACTTGTAGCTAATGGAAAAGAGGAAATTAGAACCCAAATGTGCTCACAAGTCCCCTTGCATTTGGTTGAAAACTATGAGACATAGGTGGACTTAATTACTTTGGAGATGAACACTATGGATATGGTACTAGGGTGTGATTGATTGATCAAATTGGGCAAGATTGCTATGGATTTCTCATAACTTTAAATAGAGTTTGTGAGAGATTGCTCATCCATTTGTAGGGAATCCATAACAAATCTAATTTTTAACTTATCATTATAAAATAACTTAAAAAGGAGTTTAAAAAGTGCTCTCAAATATTTATATTACAATTAAATAAAAGGATATCAATTTAGTCAAAAGAATCAATGAATAATTTAACATTGAAGGCTCTTCTTGAGGAGTACAAAGATTTATTTGAGGTGCTTATAACTTTAACTCCTAAGAGAGTGGTGGATCACATCTTGAATGTGAACATGCATAGTTTCAACCATTATTGAGCTTCATAGTGATGACTAGATTGAAGAGTTGCAAGAAGCATAACTCTTGGTCAATTGTATATTTTAGAAATTGCAGTAAGGAATCATGGAGGAAAACTCTCTTTTCAATTTAGAAATGGCCTCATTTGGTTCAATGACGAGATTATCATCCCTTATACTTTTGATTTCAAGCAGAAGATCATGGAAGGGATACACTTTTCACCTATAGTTGGACACTCTAGTGTTTTTAAGACCTATGATAAGATTTCTAAGAGTTTTAATTGGAAGGTCTTATGGAAGGATGTGAAAGATTATGTTTCTAACTATATACCATATCAACAGAATAAGATAACACTCATAACCTAGGTGGTTTGTTATAGCCCTTACCTATCCTTGAAAGAAAGTGGATGCACATAACTATGGATTTCATTATTGGCTTACCTACGACTAAGAAGTGATGGAATAGTATCTATGGGGTGGTGGATAGACTCACCAAGGTAACCCATTTTATTCCCACCAAGACTTAGTTTATTACATCACAAGTTGATGATGAGTTCATGGAACATATCTTTAAACTGCACAAATTATTGCAAGTCATTTTTCATGATAGGCGCTCTAAATTTATTTGCAAATTTGGGCACACAATCTTCAATTCAATGGACACTAAATTAGCTCCATCTACATCTTATCATCCTTAGATTGATGGCCAGATAGAAGAGAACTTATCTTAGATATTTCTATCATGATGTGAGGTATGCATGGGACTCATGGCTACACTTGGCTGAGTTTTCCTATAATAACTCTACCCCTAGCATTAGTCTTTCTCCCTTCGAAGCCTTGTATGGGTATAAAGTGCCCCTTCATATAGTTCTATTTAGTGAGAAGATTAATCCTCATGGGAAAGAAGAGTTAGAATGTATACATGGCCTTTTTACAACAATGCAAGTTGAATCTCAAGAAACCCAAGAGTATATGAATTTGTATGTTGATGAGGAGAGGTGCCCCATGGAGTTTCAAGAAGGAGAGTTAGTATTATTGAAAGTGCCTAATTCTTGATACTTTACTTTGAAAGATGGCTAAAGTAATAAGCTTACACATAGGTTCTATGGGCCATGTAGCTGTATGCATATGTCATGCCATGCATATATGTTTATGCACATCATGCATATGTGCATGCGTATTGCATGTATATGTGTACACACACACACACATGCATATGCATATGTCTATGCATAGTCATATGTGTATGCAATGTTATGCATATGTATATATGTATATCATGCATGTAAGTATGCCTATAGATATGCATATGCATATGCATATGTCATGTGTACAATGTATATGCATGCATATGTTGTATATATGTGTATGTGTATACATAACTACATGCCATGGCATGCCACTAATCTTGATGTTTTGTGTTCTTGTAGATGTATCTATTCATCATGTTGCAAATGATGATGTGGCTTGGGTCATCATCTCGGAATCTTGACCCAGCACAACACCTGAAAGATTTATGGCAAAGATCAAGTCTCTTTTTGGGCATTCCTCTATCATAGCCAATCTCTACGAGTGCATGACTAGCTCTTGGCCCCATTGTCCCTAGTAATGGTCCCTTTGGCATCACAAAGCACACCTTGGACACTAGTAGTAATGTTGCTTGCTCATGCTATGACCGCCCCATTGTCTCCATCATCGAGGCCATCCCAAGATATTGCAAGTAGTCGTGGATGCTTGAAGTATACAAAGAGAGGTTGAGGGAATGTGTGTGCTATAGGTCGAGTAAAAAGGTTCGCATCTTCCAAGACCAATGTGATAAGGAGGTTGTGTGGTATCCCTATTCCATTGTACATGCTAACTAAAGCATATAGGGATTGTTTTAAAGTCTTTGATGACCAAGACCTAGTTCTACTCTAAGAAATGATTGCATATTGTGCATAATAGGTTTCATAATCTCATGCATATGAGGTTCAATACAAGAAAGGGTTTGAAATTTTGACTTGGAGAATAGGGCCTTTGTCAAATAGAGAGCACTTGAAAACCATAGAAGGATAGAGTAAGGCTTGGGTCCTTTACCAATGCTAGTTACTACACAAGGTAACTAGTCAAAAAAGCATTAAGCCAGCTTGAGCATGGAGTCTTTAGCCCATCCAAGAGGAAGGCATGATGAATCCAAATGGAGCAATTTGGATAATCACATTTTGGCTCAAGAGGTGTCAATACATGGGAGGTTGAATATATATGTGAGTGTCTCAATCTCTTCTTAAGTTTATATGTCCTTAATCTCATGAGTGATTGTTTCTAATGCTTGTGATGTTTTATTTTTATAAGTGTCTAAATCTCTTCTTAAGTTTTTATGTGCCTAATATTGTGAAAGATTATTTCTAATGCTTGTGGTGTTCTATTTTTTAAGTTTAATATTGTGCGTTGACATCCCCTTAGTTGTTGTAAGATGGCTTATAAGCATGATCTATACATTTCATGTAAGATGCATCATGAGTATAGTTCACTATACATTTCATTATGTACATGCTTAAGCTTTAGTAGTACTACATTTAAAAAGTGCACTTGTGCTACAATAAAATGGCATGTAAAGGCACATTTATATTCATGCTTAGAACTAGTCATATACATGTGATCTTAGATGACAATTGGATTCGATTGGATTTTTGTATTTTGATCATTTTTTATGTGAGAAGTTCATAACCGCCTATCAAAACCATCATTGCATCATTCCTTGTTTTTATCATTTTTTAAAAGACTTTGTTAGGCCAAAAATCCCAAATGATGTGCTTCTTTTGTTTTCTAATGTGTGATTCATTGGCATGTTAAGAGACATAATGGCAACCGATATAGTCTTTTAATGTCTCCTCAAATTCCTAACACATCATAGGGGCACATTTCTATGGAGTTTATCATCAATTTGCACACTACTTCTCATCACTTTATGGTTTCTATCATAGTTGATCATTTGAGTAAGTGGGCCTACATTCTTTCCTCCAAGGAACTCCTATCACTCACAAACAAATTCTTTGTTTCTTAGACCATTTTTGGTAATCATAGTTTACCAAAACTTATTCATTCTTTGTCATAATTCTCACTTTTGTTTTGTTTTTTCTTTTCTTTGGATCGATCTATTTTCTAACTTGAGTAGTAACATTGGTTTTTAGTTTAGATTTCCCCTTGAAACTAATGTACAAATTGAGGCTACTAATAGCTCGCCCCTTAATCTTACACTATTTCCCATCCTAGTACTTGGGATAACTAGATACAATTGCTTCAATTTGATTTTGTTAACCAAACTATTTGACTCATAAAACTCCTTCTCTAGTTATTTATGGTTATAGTCTTAGCAATCCAATTTCACATTTATCTCTTAAGGTGCTAATTGCAAATACCATTTCACATGACTATTCTTCCATTTTGACTCAAGTACATGATATGATTGCTACAACCCAACAATCTTTCACTAAGCAAGCTAATAGCAAACCAAAAGAAATGGGGTTCAATCTTATTGATTATGTTTGGCTCTGTATCGAAGAATGAAGATTGAAAAGGATCGAGAAGAATCCCAATTTCAAGTTAGCCCCTAGTTTTTATGAACCTATTCACATTATTTGTATAATTAATGGCATTGCTTTCAAGGTCAATTTACCTTCTCATTGGAACCTCCATAATATCTTTCACATTAGTCTTTTAAGACCTTTTAAAGTTGGAATCTCATCTATGCATCCCATCGATGATCAATCCCCTTTTCTTGAAAAAGACCACAAGATTTTAGAATTTGAGGCTCTTTTACATACTAACCATATGAGTATCCATATTGGGAATGTTCATCCTTGCTATTTGAACCATACCATTGAGGATGCTCAATTTATGGCCACTCACAATTTGCACTCCTTTCCAACTCTCTTATCTCCACATCTAGCCCATAGTGAGTGAGGCTAGTTGCTATCCCACCCTAGGGGCATGTTTTTAGGAGACACCTATGCAAGTACATGAGCCCCTTAAATGATTCTCCCTCACTCAAAAGATGAGTGCCTTAAATGGTTCTCCTTTAAAGTAGAAAACATTAATTCTCAAGGATATATGGTGGATGCTTTTTTTTTAGGTTTATTGTTTTGTACATGGGTGAAACCATAAACAAGTGATTCCAAATTTATCGAGACATATATGTGATTTGGAGTGTGCAGGCACTTGTTAGAATCATTTTTGGTATTCTTGATTATCGATTTTCACGGATAGGCTTTTTAGTTCACAACTATAATGTTAATAATTCAATCTACTTATTTGTGGATGTTTAGTTAATTTGTAGATATGTGGAAAATCTTGGACCCTAGTTGAGAAACTTATTTAGTGAGTTTTACTTGGTGTGTGACTTTAAAACGATTATTTTCCCAAAGGTTATGGGAATAATTGACTATCGGATTTAATAAGATGCATCAACTATTTTATCAATCTTAGAGATTTATTCAAATTACAAACATTTACATTACTTTAGTAAGTAAATTTTAAAAATTTTAAAAATATACAAGCCATTGCATGAATATCTTACTTTGTGCAAAAGATGGTTCTAAAAGTGCTTATTTTAGGAAATAGATAAGTATAATTTCAAATGCATGCATACGGGAGAGCCCTCTCTAACTTCAAGGGATTTGCCATGTAGATGACACAATAGATGTCATTTCCAAATTACAAAAAGAATCAAAATGCACATTAAAGGACTCACTTAGCTTTGAAGAAGATATCGTGTTGAGGCTTGAGGCTAACACCCAAGTGGTCTAAAAAATTTTGGCAAGTTGCATCAAAAAAAGTATGGAGGATAGGGTTAACACGGTGGCAAAGAAGATCACCCTAGACACCAAAAAGGTATGTGTTAATGTACGTTGGTTCAACTCCAAAACGTTTGTGATTTTCTTCACAAGTAAATTGTCCAGACCAATGGAGATGCTACATGTTGTAAGACAATTCTTAAAAATCGTGGTGTAGTTGATCAAATCTATTTTGGGGGGAGATGCTTTTTTGAAGTTGTCTTTAATAAGAAATAGATGGTCTAGAAGATGCTTCAACAAGGTGTATATTTTTTGGGGTCTCTTGATCAAGTTTATGTCGTGCTATGGCAACCTAATTCTACTAGCTTGTCTTTGGAATCTTTTACTTGGCATTGTGAAGGGACTTGGGAAAACACTATGCATTCCTCCATTGGTGAGTTTGTTCAAAAATAATATGTGCATGTTTTGGAATATAGATGATAAGAAACTAGATGCACTAGTCATTGATGTCCCCTATGTGGGGGAGTTGTTATTTAAACTCATGGAGCAAATTTGCAAGGATGTGCCACAACTGTGACCTTTAGGAGGCATTATTTCTAAGAATTTCCTAATAATAAAGATGAGCTAGAAGGATTGAAGATGCATTTTAGCAAAGCTTGCTAGTCAAAATTTGTCAAAGGAAACACCAAACATGAAGAGAAAGCCAAAGAACTAGAGGGAAGAGGGCAAGAAGACAATGAGGGATGGCAAACATAACCATAAAGGCAAGGCTAATCTATTTAAAAATGAATTGGAGCTACTTGAGAGCACATGGGAGAGGCCTCCACAAATGTATAATTTTTGGGGCAAAGCTTCAATTCCAAAAAATAGCCATGGAAGAGTCAACACATTCATAACATTAATAGAGTCCCACTAGAGCACTTGGATCGAAAGTATCCCTAAGATTGATAAAAATTTCAAAATGTCAATGGATTGGAATGGCAAAGGGAAGCAAAGGTGGTTTGTAGCAAACTAGCATGGAAATATGGGGCAAAACTAATTCTATGCAAGGAACCACTTGGTTCAAGGAAGATGAGGCAATAGATAAAAGTGACAAGGGCTTTGAGAAGGCCAATGCCAACATGAAAGGACATGATGATGTTGCAAGTCGGTCACATTAAATGTAGAGGGCGTCAATGGTGACCCCAAAAGAGGAATCCTCTAGAAATTTGTCATGCAATGCAATCTCTATGTTGTTTTAATCCAAGAGCACAAGCTCAACACATTAAGTTGGAATACCTTATTGTATGGAATTTAACTTTCTTTATAGGGGGGTATATGGCAAATAATCAAGGTCTACCACTTTGGTGAAGATATGCAAAAATCCAAGGCTAAATTTCACACCTCACGATGAAAGAATGCTAGTATTGTAGATTGATTGGGAGGGTGACACTCTAAATTTGGTAAATATGTATGGCTACAATGAATCGAGATTGAGGAAATCAATCTAGGACTCTCTCCAAGATCTAAACCTAATTAAAGTCCTAATCAATAGAGACTTTAACACTGTCTTGGAGGCCTAATCAATGAACAATTTAACGCGATCTTGGAGGACTCATAACCTAAATAAAGGCCTAATTGGCGAAAACTTTAGCAGGATCTTGGAGGACTCATATGCTTCCACTTGTGCATCCAAGATGCATAGGATGTTGTAAATTGCCTTGGGATGATTGATATGAAAAATTATCTACAAACGGAGGAGGCCCAATTAACCTTTAATTCGCTAACCAAGGTGGATGACTAGCTACTTGTGGCATTAACTGATGAAGTAGATTCCAATTGCATAATATCTAATCACATGCGATTGATTCTCATGCTTCACTCATTTGAACTACAAGATTAGCTAGAAGACACAAATGGTCATGTTGCAAGGGGCATTTAGTTGCATAATCAAGAGAAAAAACAACTTTCTTGGCCAAAAAACAGTTTCAAGAACTTGTCATATTTAGCCAAAGATAGGAGATTGTAGGATGGTGAAATGGAGGATCTTCATCGTGCCCACCTAATATGGAAAGTGACTTTAGTGAGGGAGATAAAATACATTGGGATCCTCTTCAACAAAAGGCTCCTAAGTGACCTATCTCAAACAAGAAAACAGTTATGTGAAAGAAATCAACTATAAAATAAGAACTTATCATCCTTAATTTGCTTCATCCATGTCTTTAGATGGTGATAGGTTTCATCAACATTCTTAAAAAGAAAAGGTTGAAAGAAAGTCTAGTGACTTTTTCTTCAAAAGGAGGATGGCACTTGGGTCATGGATCAAATTGAGATATTTGGGTAGGTGTAGAAACTATTCTTGTTCTCTTTATGAACAACCTTGCATATGCAATCAACAAGTGGATGAAGTAATTCTAGAGGCAATGCAAAAAGTCATTACTCCTACAGACAATGAGCTTATGTTAAGGGACTTTGTAGTATATGAACTAAGGGAAGCACTTAAGAATCTAGGAAAAAGGAAGTCTCTTAGTTATGATGGCATCACAATTGAAATGGTGTTAGATTTTTTACCTATGCAAGATGATCTCACAAAAGTGGTAAACAAATATTGGCATGGAGTCCTCCCAGATCCTTGGACAAGAAGTATCATCACATTGATACCTAAGCAAGTATAATGCATGCATCTAAACCATTGGTGGTCTATATCCCTCCTGAGGGTGGTGTCCAAGATGTTTGCCAAGGCTTTGGTAGAAAAGGAAGAACTTTAATTGACAATGTGCTTAAGGTGCTCATGGTAGTGGAATGGATAGAGATATCAAATCGAAAAGCAATTTTACTATAGGTAGATGCGGAGAGAGCCTTTGACTTTATAAGTTGGGTATATGTAAGGAAAACAATGATGAGGATGGGATTTGATGAAAAGCTTCCTAGAATTCTCTTTATGGTGGTTGAGAATGCTCAAGCTTATGTGATGGCAATAAATGGCTCACTAGTGGACAGAGGGGCTAGGTAGGATTTCCCTTTAAGCTCCCTCTTGTTTGTAATCACCACTCACCCACTCTTCTTTGACAAGTTAGCTCACAAAGGAGAGCTTGAAGGCATTAGATATAAGGGGGAACAAATTACACATCATTAATGACCTTATGATGATACTTTTAGCTAGCAAAAAATTTTTGGACAAAGCCATGGAAGTGTTAAGTGTCTATGAATTAATTGCATGTCTCAAAATCAATCTACACAAATCCAATTTGATTAGCATGTCTTAAAATCAATCTACACAAATCCAATTTGATTAGCATGATAGAAGAAATGCACAATGAGTTAGGTTGAAAAGGCAAGATTGTAAGAAGGGGAGTCATCTTTAGATATATTGGTTTTCTTGTAGGGGTGGGAGTAAGTAAATCCTTAAGAGCAAATTGGGTGATGGAAATTTTTAGGAAGAAATTTTCCCATTGGAAACACACCTCTTGGCCACTACATGTGCAATTAAAGATTTGCAAAATATATATCTACCCTGTGCTAAGGTTTTATCTTTTGCTGATCTGTTAGAATCTAAAGCTTTCTAAAAATTGGGATTCTCTAATTGGGGATTTCTTGTGGGAAAAGTAGGGAAAGTAAAATATTTTTCCCCCAATCACCCTACAATGTCTCAAAAATGATTTTTCAAAAGGAGGATTGCAACTATTGAAGGTGGAGGAAGCACTTGTTGCCCTTAGAGCGTATCTACTAAAGGTAGCTTGGCAATGATGTAGTCCATGGGTAGTTATGATGGTAGAAATACTATTTAGGAAGAATAGGAAGGTATGAGGCTAATTGTAAAAATTTACATGGCACAACGAAAAGAATTTGAGCAAGGAGTAGAGAACACACACCAAATACGAGAAGAACATAAACTATGTTAATTTCAAATGAATTGATACAAAGATGGCCCTACCCACCTGTGTGCTTCCACTGTGAAGCTTAGATGGCGATCTGGACAAATGATAGGCAAAGAGATTAAGGCTAGCTAGAAGAACTTTGATTGGGTGATAGATAGATTGATAATGGCCTTAGAGTGGTCTTCCTTTTATAGCCTGAGAAGGTGGTTTAGTTGGCTAGTTGGCTTGTTTGACCACATTATGAACCTTCCCTAGTTGGCCAAAGAATAATCCCTTTACTATTGGATCGACGGTGTTACCCTCAGACCCTCGTTAGGGGGCCATTACCCCCCTCAAAACCCGACACCCAAGGGTCATTTTTACAATCTCCGAACCCCAAAATAGTAGATCCACAAAGGCCACCTTTTTGCCATCCGATCACATAGGCCTCGTTTGACATACAAGACGACATGACCCAACCCATGTGGCTCACACATGGCTTCTCCTCATAATGGGGGCCTTACAACCTTGAGCATCCTGGATCATTAGTGGCACCTTACAAGGGTGGGGCATTGGGGCCTTACAACCTTGAGCATCCTGGATCATTAGTGGCACCTTACAAGGGTGGGGCATTGAGTATATCTAACACTAATACACATCATTACTATGTCCTAGAGGAAAATCCTTACAAAGGTGGAATTGAAGAAAGAAGGTCAGAAGCCTTACACAAAAGAGAACATATATTGGATGTGGGAGTTCAAACCCCCTTTAACTGATGTGTTGGGAAGAAGAGCGAACCCTCTTGCTAAAAGGAAGGTTTTCCAATTTAGTTATTGGTTGAGTCTAAATGGTAATGTAAAGTTTAGTGAAGCAAAAGTTTCTGAGTGCAAGCTATCCAAAACCTACTATCTCACTTAGGATGCCAAAACCTATTGTCTCACTTGGGATGTAATAGCCAACAAAGTACTAGTAGCAACTATACAAGGAAGGTTGTTTGGAACTAAGGATGGGTAAGAAGAACATACAACAAATTCTTTGCACTAGAGAGATTAAGAAGCTTCAAGAAGTGGAAGAGGTCAACTTTATATGGGGTATAGAGTTGACCAAAGGATGACTTAGTGAAATCCTCCAAAATTGGTGCGTAGATCGGATGCTGTATGCTCGCGTAGTGAATGTCAGAAGGTCCCCAAGAACAATAAAACTCTACTTTTTTGCACAAATTACAAGGTAAAAAGCATGATCAACAAGAGCAAGAGACCAATTGGGTGCAATCTCCCCCCATGCCTTGTGTGAGCGCTCCACAAAGCATGTATTTTATGTATTATTCATCTTCAAGCTCAAATAATAGCCCAAATTACAAAATAGCAAGCTTTTAGCTTTTGAGTTTGCTTTAACACAAAATAGGAATAAAGCTAATGGACGTTGCCCAAAGAGTCTGGCACGCCCAATATAATGTCCAAATAGAAATAACATAATCGTGCGCCCATGCGCATACAAAATAATAATAAATATCCGACGCCTCAATAAATAGGCGTGACAAAATATAGGCGCCATGCCTAAGGTATGCGCCCATCAAAATATAATCCATAAACCGAATGCTCGCTATCCTCCAATGCTTTTCTCCGCCACTGCTGCTATCTCTACACATCAACTGAAGCATTCACAATCGTTAGTAGAATAATACAATTAAACCGACAAAAGTGAATATCTAGCAGTCTTCAGCTACATAAATAAATCAACTGGTTAGAAATAAATCCTAACCTTAATTTATTACGAGTGCGCACTCTAAACTCATAAATGTTTATTAATTTAATATGCATTTTGCGGAATCACCCGCTATGGAATCACCCATGTACACACTAAATTAATGAAACGCCCGAAAAGGACAGGCGTCCCCATCAACTTCTCGCACAAAGAATCCACTTTGTGTATGAGCCCCGGTCATCAAAATTTACGGAATCCACCGTAAAACCTCACGGAATCCACCGTGGCACGGAATCCATCGTGAAATATACCTCCTAGCATCATACCCCCATGGTGGGATAGCAATTGATCTCAATTGCTATTAGCTCAATGTGGAGCTAACAAAGTGGGGAAAGCATTTAAGTCTCTAGCGTGTTTCCATTGTGCTTCCTCTACATGATGGTTCTTAAATTTAACTAGATATCTAGAATATCTTCGGCCAGTTCTAGTGGTCATAAAGTCAGTGTCTATGATAGCTTCAGGTTCAAGTATTTCAGTCTCTTCCTCTAACAAAGGTGGGTTTTCATAAACAGGGTGTACATGTAATTGGCCTCTAAATGGTCTTAATAAACTAATGTGAAATGTGTTGTGAATTTTCCAGTGAGGTGGTAATTCTAACTTGAATGCATTGTCATTAATTTGATGACTGATCCTAAATGGTCCATAGAATCTAGGGGCTAATTTGACAACTGGGTGTCTATCTACACTTTGTAGTCTACGTTTTTCTATTCTCAACCAAACATAGTCATCAACTTTGAAATTCATTGCTTGTCGTTTCTTATTCGCTTGTTTGGTATATGATTGCTAGGCTTTGGCAATCATGTCTTTAACCTGATCAAAAATAGTATTGTGCATACTAGCAATATCATCAGCACTCTGAATTCTATTTGACAAAGATGCAACAGGTGTAGATAATCTATAACCATAAATCACTTCAAACGATGCTTTCTTTGTAGATGTGTGTGGTGTATTGTTATATGCAAACTGTAATAAATACAAATGTGTGTCCCATGTCTGAGGTTTAGAAATAGTATATGCACGTAAGAGATCTAGAATAGTGCTATTAGTGGCTTCTGTTTGTCCATTAGTTTCAGGATGAAATGCAGATGAGAAATCAATCTTTGTGCCTAGGTTAACAAACAGAGTAATCCAAAAGTTGTTACAAAATCTAGAATCACGATCTGAAATAATAACTTTTGGCAATCCATGGTTAGTGAAAACAGTTGTCAAAAACAATTGTGCTACTTGTGATGCTGTTAAAGTTTTCTTACATGGAATGAAATATGCTTGTTTACTAAATTTATCTACTACTGTCCAGATCATATCATGGTTAGATTTAGTATTAGGTAAACCAGTAATAAAATCCATAGAAATTTGTTCCCAAGGTCTAGATGGAATAGCCAAAGGCATAAGTAATCCATACTGTTTACCATGATGTCTCTTAACTCTTTGACAAATCAAACATTCAAAAACAAAGTTAGATACATCAGTGTCCATATGCGGCCAATAAAAATCTTCAGTTAATGTACGTAAAGTAGATATGATACCTCTATGACCTTGATATGGGAGACAATGAATCTCATTCAAAACAAAAGATCGGAATGGAATTGTAACACACAATCTCTTTTCATAAAACATAAATCCATCATTATATGACAGTGAATCAATAGGAATCAAGTTATTTTGAACTAATTTATTCCAATCAGCATGAAAAGTAATATCCTGATGATAAGTATATTTCATAGCAATCAAAGAATCAAAAGATATAACATAAATATTATGAATGGCAGGTCTTCTACTTAATGCATCAGCCACTACATTTTCTTTTCCGAGTTGATATTGAATGATAGGATGAAAACTCTGGATAAAAGATGCCCATTTGATATATTGGTCAGAGATTTGGGTTTGGCTAAGTAAATGTCTAATACTTTGCTGATCGGTCTTAATCATAAATTCTGAACCCATTAAGTAGTGTTTCCACTGTCTTAATGCTTGTACAACAGCTAATAGTTCTTTGTCATATGTGGAATATTTCAGTTCAGAGGGTTTCAGCTTACAACTAGAATAGGCTATAGGATGATTATCCTACATAAGTACAGCTCCTATTCGTGATCCACTAGCATCGGTCACTACTAGAAAGAATGGTCTATTAAAATCAGGCAACTGTAGGACAGGGGCATGGGTTAATGCATGTTTCAATAAGTCAAAGGATTTATGTTGATTTTCAGACCAATGATAGACAATTCCTTTCTTCAAAAGTTTAGTTAGTGGTAAAGCAAGTAATGAAAAATTACGTACAAACTTCCTATAGAAACTAGCAAGACCAAGGAATGAGCTAACTCATGCACGTTTTTAAGTACAGGCCAATTCAATATTGCATCTATTTTCTTAGGGTCAACTTTAATTCCATCAGATGATACAATATAACCTAAATACTCAATTTCTGTTTTAAAGAATTCACTCTTTTCAGGATTTGTATACAGTTGATTATCTTTTAGTAACTGGAAAACCAATGACAAATGCTCATAATGTTCTTTCTCATTTTGACTAAACACCAAAATATCATCAAAAAAGACAATTACACAATACTGATATTTCAAAAATATACGGTTCATCATTCTACTAAACGTAGCAGGTGCATTAATCAATCCAAATGGCATCACTAAAAATTCATAATGACCAAACTGTGTCCTAAATGCAGTTTTGAATATGTCTAACTTATCTAGTCTTACCTGATGATAACCAGACTTAAGGTCTATTTTACTAAATATAGCATATCCTTGCAGTTTATCCATAAGGTCATCAACTCTAGGAATGGGATACCTATTCTTTACAGTGATCTTATTTAAATCTCGATAGTCAATGCACATACGATAGGTATTATTCTTTTTCTTGACTAACAGAACAGGTGCACCAAATGGAGAACTACTAGGTCAAATCAATCCTCTATTTAGTAATTCTTCAACTTGACTTTGAATTTCTTTTTGCTCTATTTGGTTATGCCTATATGGTGCTTTGCAAGGTGGTTGTGTACCAGGAATCAAATCTATTTTATGGTCTTCTGGACGTGAAGGAGGTAAACTAGGTGGTAGGTCTTCGGCAAAAGAGTCCTTAAAATGTGCAAGAAATTCTTTATGTTTAGGGTGCATATGATTTTCTTTTACTTGCAATTCATTCACCCAAATGAGATAGGATTTACTACTCTTGCGTAATGCACGTTTAGCTTGAGTATGCGAAAGCAGTGGAAAAGCATTAGATGCATGCATACCGTATAATGTAATAGGTTTTACTTGAAAATTAATATTCATTGAATGTGTGGAATAATCTATATCTGGGTTATGCTGATGACGCCAAGGCATACCTAAAATAATGTCACTCGACTGTAATGGAACAACTAGGAAATTTCTTATTTCAGTGTATTGACCAATTTGAATCTCTAAGTCATGCACTTCCTGTGTACCATTATACCTAGTGCCTAAGAATACTGCTTTGATGCGATAATGCGTAGGTACAGTTTGTAACTTCAATTCTTTTACTAACTTTGCTGAAATAAAATCATGAGTACTACCGTCATCATGCAAAATAATCTTTTCATTTCCATGCACTAAACATTTCATAGTCAATAAAGAATGTGGAGTTGGCATACCTGGTAAAGTATCCGAAGGAGTAGTGATGTCGTCCTCATCTTCAGTGAAATCAGGCATATCTTCATGTTCTTCATCGTCCATTGCTCCAATGTAGTTGATATGGGCAAGTGGCTTCTTCGAATGGCAATTTGCTGCTAAATGTCCAAGCTGGTGGCATTTATAACATACTATTGGCTTGGCTTTGGTTATATTGTTTGCAATGGCAGGAAGTCTAGGGACATTAGAATTTGGATGTGGAATAGGCTTAGGGTGTTGATTGACATTGGATGGTAAAGCAGGTGGTTTTGTCCAATTTTTATGGAAAGATGGTGAAGAGAAACGGCCTGGATTAAATCTTCTAAAATTGGAATTGAATTGTTTAGATCCATAGTTACCATTGGCTTGGAATTGCTGTGGACGTCTGTCTCTACCTCGCAGCTTGTCTTCAGTGTCGTGAGCTAGTGAAATGGCGTCTTCAAGAGTAGCAGGCTTGAACATGTTAACTTCAGCGTAGTAATGCCCAAGGAGTCCAGACATATACTTGCGCTTGTGTGTCGTTTCAGGTACGTCTTCAAGCATGCGTAACTGGAGTAGTGCATTCCAAAAACACTCTGTATACTGAGGAATAGGCTCACGATCCCGTTGCTGAAGAAGATCCCATTGCTTAATGGCTTTCTCATGAAATTGTGGAGGAAGGAAATTTTGCATAAACTCCTTCTTAAAATTCTCCCAGGTAGCGGGACAATCTATACTCTTGCGTACTACAGTCCACCAAAGAGATGCTCTGTCCACTAAATGATTAGTGACATACTTGATTTTATCTTTTTCTGCATAGGTTTCCTCATGAAAGTAGTCGTCAAACTGACTAATGAATGCAAGAACAGTTTTTTCCTTCTCGTATGCCATTGAAAGTACGGAATTTGAAACTTCTTTTACTTATCTTTGATTCCTTGCGGATGGTTTAAGCTTCGAGAGTTGCGTCGATGGTACGTCGGATAATATCTTCGGATTGAGGTTCTTCTTTGTTGGTAGACGATCTTTGTAAATTTGCCAATTGAACTTGCAATGCTTGCCTAGCCCTTCGTTCTTCATCCAATTGCATCATAATTAAGTCCAACTTTTGCTCCATCGTAGGTTCAGGTAGGTCGCCTTCAGCCATTAAATCGTCCATATGTGGTTCCGTCATCCTGCAAAACTCAAAAGACCTTTCTCGCTCAAAATCAAGTTAGCGGGATGAGCGTAGCTGAAGTCCGGGAATACAAGGCTTATGTTTTTGGGCTTTCACAATCTTCGAAAAATCTGTGTTTTATCCTTCTTCGTATGCTGAAAATACTTCAGCAAACCTGCATATGGGTAGAGTACCTTCCAATGAACAACTTTGCAGTTCGGAGTTTCTGCGCAAGAACAGCCCTTCTATGAGTTTTGGACAGAAGTCATTTTGACTCCAGTTGACTTGTCTGACTTGCAGAGTACCAAACTAATGTGACTTGCGGAGTTTGTTGACTTGCAGAACTTGCTTGCTTTGTCAGACTTGCAGAACTTGCTTGCTTTGTCAGACTTGCAGAATTTTGACTTGTTAAAACTTGCTGAACTTGACTGGTTGTGTGTGACTTGAAGTTTGTGATGACTTGATTGATTAAGGAGCTTAAGTGATTAAGCTTGGAGCTTGATCAAATAGCCAACAGCGAAAATCGTGGGGGGGGGGGGGGGAGGGGTGTTTTCTGTCGCCGTAATTTTCGGGATGCTGCCGCTGTTTTTTGACGATTTGAATTGCTTGAATCTAACTAAGCTTTCAATTAAGCTTTTGACAAAAGCTTTTATGATTATGAAGATATGGAGCTTACTGTAACTCAGAAAATAAAACGACTTGATGTAGGAGAGTTGGAAGTGGTCCTCCGCCTCTGTAGACCGGTCCTTCGCGATCCGATGATGGAAACAGGGGTTCTTGATTGCCAGAAAGCTGCCTGTATCGACCGTTCGCGACGAGATTGACCGTAGAGCCCAATCGTTCCAGGAGCTCCGCCTTCGCACGAGATGGGTAGCAATTGGAAGCTCTTGATCTCAGCTTTGCTCTGATACCACTGGTGCGCAGATTGGATGCTGTATGCTCGCGTAGTGAATGCCGGAATGTCCCCAAGAACAATAGAACTCTACTTTTTTGTACAAATTACAAGGTAAAAAGCATGAACGACAAGAGCAAGAGACCAATTGGGTGCAATCTCCCCCCATGCCTTGTGTGAGCGCTCTACAAAGCATGTATTTTATGTATTATTCATCTTCAAGCTTAAATAATAGCCCAAATTACAAAATAGCAAGCTTTTAGCTTTTGAGTTTGCTTTAACACAAAATAGGAATAAAGCTAATGGACGGTGCCCAAAGAGTCTGGCACGCCCAATATAATGTCCAAATAGAAATAACATAATCCTGCGCCCATGCGCATACAAAATAATAATAAATATCCGACGCCTCAATAAATAGGCGTGACAAAATATAGGCGCCATGCCTAAGGTATGCGCCCATCAAAATATAATCCATAAACCGAATGCTCGCTATCCTCCAATGCTTTTCTCCGCCACTGCTGCTATCTCTACACATCAACTGAAGCATTCACAATCGTTAGTAGAATAATACAATTAAACCGACAAAAGTGAATACCTAGCAGTCTTCAGCTACATAAATAAATCAACTGGTTAGAAATAAATCCTAATCTTAATTTATTACGAGTGTGCACTCTAAACTCATAAACGTTTATTAATTTAATATGCATTTTGCGGAATCACCCGCTATGGAATCACCCATGTACACACTAAATTAATGAAACGCCCGAAAAGGACAGGCGTCCCCATCAACTTCTCGCACAAAGAATCCACTTTGTGTATGAGCCCCGGTTATCAAAATTTACGGAATCCACCGTAAAACCTCACGGAATCCACCGTGGCACGGAATCCACCGTGAAATATGCCTCCTGGCATCAAAAATATCTGGAACACCTTGTGAAAGATAAACTTTTTTACTTGCAAAGTCATGGTGGGAGCGTTTATGTTTGTAGACAAGTGGAAAAAAAGATCTATGACAAATGGAAAGTGTTGTTGTGGAGAGGTGGGTCATTAAAACATTTGTTTTGGAATGGATGTGTAGTAGTGGCAACTTGGCATGGAATTCCACCCCTTTTAGGATTAACGGAGCTAGACAATCGCAATATGTTGACATGCATTTTTGGAGAGAGTAGATTGAAATGCAGACTTGAGATCTTAATGGCTAGCACACTTCGAGTTATGCTTCTTCAGGAAATTCAAAAAGCAAGAAGTTTGTTTCTTTTTTAGGGAATTAGAGAGACTAGCTAGGGTACGATAAAGTCTAAAGCTTGTAACTACCAGGGGATGGCTTGCATGGTATGAAAACTAGGGAAAGAGGATTCAATACCTTTTTGGGTTGCCCATTATGCGCATGATGTATGCAAAGATTTTTTTTTGAAATAGATATAGTACCTTTTTGGCTAGACTTGGTACCTTTTTGCACCATTATCCGCTTGATGTATGCAAATAAAATTTTTTGATATTAAAACCATCACTTCACATCTCATAATAAGAAAACATACACTCAAGAATGTAAGGCCCTCAGTATCTCCAACACAAAATTTGGGTGAGCAATGATGTAGAGGTCTAACAAGTAACAACAATAATTGAAGCATTGTTTTAAAAAGTAGCCTTTTGTTATATGACAAAGGGCCACATAGAAGAACTTTCAATCATGGACTAGTATAGTAGCAGGAGTAATGGGTGGACTCCATTTTAACCAAGCTAACCAATAACACAAGAGACTCTGTCATGATGTTGGGTCTTGTTTGAAACAAAAAAGTGACATGCGTCTAGGCACTGCTTTTTTAGTGGCTCCACTACCCTGATATACATCCAACATCTATCTCAACACTTCTTGGCTCAAGCATCTTATAGGCTATAGCCATACATGCCAATGTCTATCTCAACACTTCTTAGCTCTGACATTCTTGTTACAAATGGCCAATATACATGCCAATCTTCTCTGTGGTGATGGGCATGTGGTTGGCAAGTGGCCAAGGTGAACTCCCACACTTTCCCCTAGGTTCATGTACCATAGCAAAGTAGGCTTGTTTAGCTAGAGTTCCACTTTTGCATGTTCCTCTTTTCCTTTCAGCTTGTCTTTTGCATTTTTCCTCTTTCATTATGGATAATAATAACATAGGGGGGATAGGAAATTGAAGACTACAATATTGCTAAATGGCATGTGGGATGAAAAAATGAAATGAAGAATCTTCAATTTTGAGTCTTGATGATGGCCCATGAGACAGCTGAGGTTCCTTGTGCCTTTACACATCTTCATCTTTGGATGACTAATCTGTGGATGTTCACCTCCAGCTTTCTGTAAATTTTCAAGTTGAATCAAAATGAGGTTTAATTCTATCAATGTTTGACCTATAGCATATGTGAGAGGCTAGTTGTGCTGTGTATTCTCTACCCTAGGGCCCCTAGCATATGTGAGAGGCTCCATGGTGCATGAGGGGTAAGATAGGGAAGAAGGTGACTTAGGCCGGTTACACACAAAAAAAGGGACGCCCACTTTGTAAGCTTTGACCAATCAAAACACTTATTTAAAGGTTGGCGTCCGCAATCCTTTACACACTGGAGAGGACATGACCTGTTGTTTACCTGCTAAACAGGTGAACTCCCCGCCCACTTTTGGATGGGGAGTCTCCCCTGCCCACTTTGTAAAGTGGCGGACAAGGGTGCACTTTTTGCATTTGCAACCAATCAAAAGATTTATAAGTTTATTCTTTTTTTTTTTTTACAAACTGTGTCCCTTTGGTATGTAAAGGTATGACGCCCATGTTCATGCCCAATTTCAAAAAGTGCATGCCCACACTCTGGGCGGGCGTTGGCCGTCCATTATTTGGTGTGTAACCGGCCTTAGGCCGGTTACACATAGCCTCGGACGGCTGGATTATGTGCAAGCTGTCCATTGCTTTTGTTACACACCAAACTGCGCCCAACACTTACTCCAAAAGAGACTTGGCCCATTAGTAATAATATTGAGGAGTGTGGGGATTGGTGGAGGTTCGATTCTTGTTAGCCATGTGAGTCCCTTTTTGAATAAATGTGTTGTCTTCTTATGCATTGGGTGTGCCCGAATTTCAGGACGGGGGAGATCCCTCGCCCAAAAGTGTCCACCGATCGCGAAAATCAGGTCCAATGACATGTTGACACATTGCGGGAGACGCCTCTTTTTGCACCTCCTGTCCGTCCATAGAGCCGAGTGTGTAACCGGCCTTATTATAGGGCAGTTCATACTCAAGTAATTATCATTTCACAGCGCAGACACATGCTATGTGAAAGGTTGCTTCAGCGGGGCGCACAACATCTGACAGCACAAGGGGAGAGCTGACGTGTCGAATTGATAGGAGGATGAACATCCATGCAATTGTGTTCATCCAATTATCCGATTCTCTCCCCCCCCCCGTCTCTCTCTCTCTCTCTCTCTCTCTCTCATCCTGTGTCTGTGCGTCTCCTCCTCTCTCTATCCCTTATCAATTTGCTCCAATCCACCTGTCTCTCCTGAGTCTGGCGGTTCCATGGCGGCTCGATCCTTCCCAGCCTCTCGGCCCTTGAGCTCCGGCAGCGGCCTCTCGTCCTCCCGCCTCCTCGACCACGCCTCCTCCTGCTCCTCCCTCCCCTCCCCTTCCTTGCCGCTGCACAACAATAAGTCCTTCATAGCCCTCTCCATTCGCTCCGACGCCGCTCCCTCGGTCACCGAGCCTGTCATTCCTGGTATCCCTGACGCCGTCGACACCAAAGCCTTCAGAAGGAATCTCTCCAAGAGCGAGAACTACAACAGGACGGGTTTCGGCCGCAGAAATGAGATGCTGGAGCTCATCAGTCAGGAATACACGAGTAATCCTCCTTAAACTTTCACTCGAAATTGCTGAAATTAGGAGTCTTTTTCGTCGTCTAAAGGTTTTAATGATAAATCTTCTTGAGTCGAGCTACAGGTTGAACGCATTTTCCCTTTAGTTCATAGTTATTGATTCTAGAAACACGTTGTCCTCCTTCCGTCTTAAGGATTCACCAATTGGTGGAGTGGCAGGATGCCACGATAAGACAATGCTCGTTGTTTTCCTGATGATAATGGTGGTTGTTTGATGTGTAACTAAGTATTTTCTGTTCTCTGGTTATATCCCGTTGTTTTGTCTTAGCCGTGACCACAACGGATGTTCATGTCTGTAGCATTGTGATGTTGACTATGTTCTGGGCGTTGGGACTCTTCAGGTAACATTGTGAAGAAGCTCAGAGAAAACAACTATGAGTACACTTGGGGTTCAGTCACTGTCAAGCTCGCTGAAGCCTTTGGTTTCTGTTGGGGTGTTGAGCGAGCTGTCCAGATAGCATACGAAGCCAGAAAACAATTTCCTGTAGAGAATATCTGGATAACAAATGAGATGATCCACAATCCGACAGTGAACAAGGTAAAAATGTGATGTCTGAATAAGTGGAAGTTTCTAAAGAAATGTTCTGCTTACTGTTGTGATGCTGCATGCTTCATAGCCGAAGTGTCTCACTAGATTCATTGTTTTAGTGTTTCTTCTATTCTTTCTGGCCTTAATCTTTAAGCAGACATTTTCTTCACTAGTAGATGAAACTTTTGCCATTGCAGCCATACGATTGATTTGTAGTTTTACTGCCACATCATATTATGGGTTTGCATTTTCTGGCCTTGAGGTTGGCTACTTTCTTAACTTAAGAGGTGCCTCAGATCTCATATCCGTTTTACTCGTTCTGTGACTGAAGCAGAGATTGAAGGAAATGAAGGTGGAGCTTATACCTGTGAAAGAAGGGGCTAAAGACTTCACTGTGGTTAATGAGGGTGATGTGGTGATTTTACCAGCATTTGGTGCAGCTGTACAAGAGATGCAAACACTAATTGACAAGAAAGTCCAGATTGTCGATACCACCTGCCCATGGGTCTCAAAGGTATCACACACACTGTCTCTCACAAGCAAAAGCATCCTCCCCGCATTTTGAGCACTCTATACTGTTATGAGTCAAGCTCCCTGTACACATGGAATACGAACAAAACTACAGCAAAGATAATTTCTCCTGTTGAATGCGAGATAGACTGAAGGCCTTGTTTGGCAATTTGAGCATTGCATGACAAAGAGGAATAATAAGTCTTACCAGTGCAACTTACATTTGAGTGGATTATGCTACTTGTAAAACCTCATCCTGTGTTGTGTTGAATTTTTCAAAATCACTGTACCTGCATTTTAAGCATGGTCTGTTCATCCCAGAACTGTCATGTTGAGGCATATTTGTGTCTTAAAAGTTAAACCTCTAATGTCATGTTAGAAGTCAAAGAGCATGCTATCTACTCAGTTCCAATGAGATTTTTGGTTTGAGAAAAGAGCATCTTATTAAGCAGGGCACAGCTTTCTTGTTTGCTTTGCAAGAGGGATATTCCGCTACTGCTATATGTAAAGCTCAAGGATGGTTTATAAAGTCAGATTACACAACTTTGACATGCCAAAGTTGACTGTTATATTGATAGGGAAGAGCAAGTTAGGGTATCAAAGTGTTTAGTAGTCTAACCACTGCATCTGAACATTTCCAGGCTTAACATGTAATGTTCTCAAATGTTTTTTTGTTTCCAGGTCTGGAATTCAGTAGAGAAACATAAGAAGTCTTCATACACATCAGTGATTCACGGGAAATATGCACATGAAGAAACTATCGCTACAGCCTCTTTCGCTGGGAAGTACATTATTGTCAAGAACATGAAAGAGGTAGTGTGGTTTTCCAGATTGCAGAGCTTTTTCAAAATTTGATTGTCTTGGTGATTCCAAGTGTCATGTCAGAATCTAACTGGCAGCTTGACAGGCAATGTATGTTTGTGACTACATCATGGGAGGAAAACTGACTGGAATTAGTGGCACAAAGGAAGAGTTTCTTGAGGTAAATGGCAGAATGCCTCACTGAGGGTGCAATGACTTTTGTCTAATAGCTTCAGATAATGTTATTTGAGTTTTTCTTTGGACAGAAATTCAAAGCTGCGGTTTCCAGGGGTTTTGATCCTGATGTTGATCTCTCACGAGTTGGTGTTGCTAATCAAACAACCATGCTGAAAGGAGAGACGGAAGAAATAGGTTAGTAACACATGGTCTATAAAGGTCATACGACAATGAGATAAGCTAGGATTCAAGTATTTATATAATGAGGCTACTTGGGTGTCAATGACATATCTGTCAAACTTCTCAGGCAAACTTCTTGAAAGAACAATGATGCAGAAGTATGGAATTGAGAATCTTAATGATCACTTTATGAGTTTCAATACTATCTGTGATGCTACCCAGGTAACCTGTGTTTTTGTTTCTTTAAGTTTTACATGCAGGGAACATTTAGAAGTTCTGTTGATCAACCTGTATGTTAAGATTGGAACTCTCTTCTAACTCATAATAACCAAGTTAAGCTTTGGTATGAGCTTTGTCAATCAGCTTTGTAATGCACATCTACGCACTTAGCTCAGCTGCTCGTATATTTACTTGAGTTGAGCTGCCCTAAAGTCGCTTAGTATCCTTGCCCAACTGTTCATTGAGATTTCTGACCCATCCTGTCTGGTCAGACCTAAATCGCAGGACAACAAAAGTACATGACAAGTGAACTCACCTACTTGTGTCAAGAGAGGTCAACTTTTTCTTTCCATCTGCGGCTCTGAATTATTGTCAAACATCTATGCCAGTCCTAAGGAGAGTGGGCTGGGCTACCTTTGTTACATCCCCCATTGTTAAGGACATTGTCTTCATACTTCCAATACTGTGTCCAATCAGAATTTATGCAGATGGTCAATAGTGCCCCCTCTTCCCTCCCACTTCAAGCACCCCGATCCTCTACCTCCCTCTGCCTTTTTTCCTCTTTACTACAAAAGAAGGATCAATGCTATGTACCTCAGGACTAAGCTCAAAAAAAGAGGGTGGTAAGTTAATCTAGCATGAGAAAACCCTTTGATAAAGATCTTAAAGATGAAGGTTCTTGTGGATGTTATTCAAGTATCAGAAAAAGAACTGCAAGAATAAAACAGAAAGTGATGAATGTACAGGATAGAGAGGTGGTTAGATTTGAGGAGTAAAGAAGTGTAAGAAATGAATCTTGGCCCCCATGGTGATTAAAGTTGATTGCTGACTCTTGAATTTAACCTGTAACTTGTGGTGTGCCCAATAATGAGTGTGGATGTCTATTTTTCTGACTTTTGACACTCACTGAGTGGTTTGTGAATATACTGCTCTGCTATCAAGTCTGTAGTCACTACCTCGAACAGATTTCTTAAAGGTAAAAATCATAACTCTACATGTACCGTGACTTCTTTCTTGTACACCAGGAGAGGCAAGATGCTATGTACAAGCTGGTGCAGCAAAAGCTCGACCTTATTTTGATCATTGGAGGTTGGAATTCTAGTAACACCTCCCACCTTCAAGAGATTGCTGAGTGCAGTGGTGCCCCATCATACTGGATTGATACTGAGGAGAGAATTGGTCCTGGGAATTTTATTGCTTACAAGCTCTCTGTAAGTAGTGTAGTTTAAGCCTTTTTTGATACTTGTATGCTTCTTTCAAGCTTTTCCTCTTAGGATTGTTGACGACTGAGTGTTGCTTGCAGCATGGTGAATATGTCGAGAAAAAAGATTGGCTTCCACAAGGAAAGCTAACAATTGGAGTGTCATCAGGAGCATCTACACCTGATAAGGTTTTCATCCTAATACTTTTATTGCATGATACAGTACAAGGGGCCTCCTTTCGAGGTGTAATTAGTATACTCCTTTACACCCTTCCTCTAAGTTGACATCTTCAATGAAATGGCTTTCATGTTATGTTTGCTTGTTTGTCCATGTAAATGCACAGCTGTGCTGCATTTATGAAGATTGGGACAATTGTGTTGCATCTAAGAATATTGGGAACAAAACATGCATTTCCTTGGCAAAGAGAGGTCATCTCAGAATGCTCTTCTGAAATCTTGTGAAGTTATGATGGTCCTCAGCAAGTATTACTATTTACATGTTTTCTATTGCAACATAAATTTAATATCGAGTCTCTTAGTAGTAGTTGGTTCCCTTATAACACCATCCTCGTTTTGTTATCAAACAGCATCATTCAGGTTCTGTCACTCTTGGTGATATTGCAGGGAAATTAATTTACTAGATGCCAACTGTTTTGCAGGTCGTGGAAGATGTGCTTAACAAAGTTTTCCAACTGAAGTATCAAGAGGCTGTACAGCTTGTATCTTGACAACACTTTTAGTAGTAAAAATTTAAAGCACAAAATGAGTGTTATACAAACATGCTTCTGGAATTGATGGGAAAAAGTCCTCCAGCGAGTGGACAGATGGCCTTAAAAGTATGTCGGTATCGAAGGAATCCACACCATCTTATTTATTTTTTGACACCTATAATGGTTGGACCTTGGTGCTTCATATTTCACCATTCAAATGTGATCCCAAGTGAAGAGACAGGTCCAGCACAGAAGCTTCAAAGAAAAGCTTTCTCAAAGTTCAAAGTCACTGATATTTCCCAATCTATTGTACAATAACATTTGAGAATCACTGATATTTCCCAATTTATTGTACAATAACAGTTGCACATTACTTGTAAGCGTTTTCTCAGGTTGAGTACTTAAGAAATCTTCTCAATTTTTACGTCAGAATTGAGCAGAACGGAGAAAATCATCTGATTAGCATTCTCACAAGTTATTTGTAATTCATGTCAAACATATATTAACATATAGTTATGTTCTCTACAATAGGATTCTTTCTACCTCAGCATAGAATCCATTTAGTTTTCCAACTCCTGTAAACAAGTAAGCGTTTTCTCAGGTTGAGTACTTAAGAAATCTTCTCAATTTTTACGTTAGAATTGAGCAGAATAACGGAGAAAATCATCTGATTAGCATTCTCACAAGTTATTTGTAATTCATGTCAAACATTAATTAACATATAGTTATGTTCTCTACAATAGGATTCTTTCAACCTCAGCATAGAATCCATTTAGTTTTCCAACTCCTGTAAAAAGCATTTAAGCCACTAATTTGGTAGTTTTGAAAAGAAAATCTTCTCTGGGTGGTAAATCTCCAACACACTGTCAAGTCCGTTTGTAGCAATTATTAAGTATTTTGAACTGAAAATGCTTTTACATTGCAGATCCTTTACGCAATTAATCAGATAATTGAAAATAACATCTTTGTGGCAATTTCAACTTGCTGTCAAATCCATTCAAAGTATATGTAAACATCTGATCAGTAAGATTTTATTAATTTGTTGTCAAGTGTTCCAAGGCTGAAAACCTTTAAAAATTAAACTCGAGGACAATGTAAACGTCTGATCAATTTCACATCCTGATGACAATGAACAATTTCACATCCTGATGACAATGAACATTGCATACAGAAAGTTAGTAGGGACGTCATAACATGTTAGTCTAGATAGTATTATGCAGTGCAAATGTGAACATGAATGTAGGGACATCATAACATGTTAGTGTAGATAGTATTATGCAGTGCAAATGTGAACATGAATGATATGATATGCATGTAACATCAGACATGTAGGATTGTACATGGTACACATTGTTACATTGAACTGATAGGATTTTTCGTTACTATTTGTACAAGGGGTAGTAACCCACAGTCTTGATGGACCATCAAGAAGAAAGTAGGACTACTTTCCTACTGTTAACTGCTTACCACTTCAAAACTGCAACAGCGACTGTCAGCTGGAAGGTCTTGTACTGATTTGTATCTTAGAGGCAAGGTGACATATAATTATGCCAGCTTCTTCTTGGGGGACTATCTAATTGAAAGAGAACTTGTAGCATTCAATGTCACACAACGCTGGAAGACCTATAGGTCCTGGTTCCGGGTATAAACCATATCCCATAAGTTTTCAATGGCTGCCTAGGTCAAGGCTTGTATCCTGTCCTCTGAGACGAAACCTTGACAGAGCTTGTACAATCTCTTGCATCTTTGGTCTATGTCTTGCCTCCTTTTCTACACACTTCGCAGCAATTAAAGCCATTTCCCCCAGTTCTCCAAGATTACAACTACCCTTAAGCCGAGGATCCAAAATCTGAAGCCAAACCTCCCCGCCTTCATTTGCTGCTGGTAGTAGCTGCACAACATGGTTCCTTAGAAATCAGGGTACAGATCAAAATATAGAAGCACAATATTAATTCTAAAACCTTACAATAATTCCTTTTAACTAAGAGAGAAATACCAGCTCAATCGACTCCATCAAGCCTTCCTGAGGACTCTGTCCTGTTATGAGTTCAAATAGGAGGACGCCAAAGCTGTACACATCACTCTTATATGAAAGGTTTGAGGTGGTGATATATTCAGGATCAATGTAGCCATAGGTGCCTCTGATGCCTGATGCTGGCATTCCTTGTTCAGCCTCCTTTG
The DNA here is from genome assembly GCF_053477565.2 of Lygodium microphyllum. Taxonomy (NCBI): domain Eukaryota; kingdom Viridiplantae; phylum Streptophyta; class Polypodiopsida; order Schizaeales; family Lygodiaceae; genus Lygodium; species Lygodium microphyllum. The sequence goes on from NC_141145.1 coordinate 133,869,846, forward strand.
ACAATCCAAAATCTGCCACCTACAAAATGTTGAAATGATTTTGTTCGTTACAACACATCTAGAAACATCTTATGAGGACCATAAACTTGACAAGAACGCACCCTAGCAGTCATGCAAGAATCCAGTAGAATGTTAGAGGCTTTTATATCTCGATGGATGACGGGAGGTACTGCCTGCACTTACAATGAAAAGGCCATGTCAAAAGGCTTGAAATCAAAGCCCATATATAATCATGAACCTGGCTTTATTTCAATTACCCCATCGTGAAGGTATTCAATTCCCCTAGCCACGTCTTGTGCTATTGAAATCCGCTGATCCCAACTGAGAGGCTGATATTGCTCATCTGTAGATATACAATTATAATACCAACAAATCAGTTAGATGTACTTTGCTGCAGATACTTCCACAAGCATGTACTGTGTAGTGCAGTATTGGGAATATGCACAAGAAGTTTTCACGCTTCAGAAATCACACAAAATATGTGTATGGTAATTTAGTACGCAACAGCCCTAAAGATTGACAATGAAATAGACGCTCAAAACCCACCGTGGAGTCTTGCTGCTAGATTCCCATTGCTCATAAATTCATAAGCTAAAAGTCGATGGCCTCCCTCTGAACAATAACCTACAAGATTCAAAAGATTCTTGTGGTGTAGCCTACCAAGGAGCAGTACCTGTCATTCATATTCAGTGACGAAAATCAGAAGCTGCCAACTTAGTTTTGTGCTCAGATACTAAGGGCTAATACTTTCTACGACATGAGTTTTCTTGTCCTTGCTTCTTTATTTTGCTTCTAAATGATGAGACTCCTAAATTACACCTAGTGACATTATGGTTGTTCCAAGATAGAATACACTTGTACAAGAACTTGATATTTCGAAATTACTAGATAGGCTTGGCTTGAAGAATACCTCGTTTTGAAACTCCTTTTCACCCTGTTTGGAGCAAGTACCAAGGACCTTCACTGCAACAACTGACATATTTGGCAAAAAGGCTTTATAAACAGGCCCAAATGCTCCTTGTCCTATGATAATATTGAATTCATTGGTTGCTTTTTGCAAGTCCCTGTTTACAATGAAAGAAAGCACACAAGTACCACCATCAATATGATGTCTATACATACAAAAATAAGAGTTTTTTCAAGACAATGTTATGGGGTTGAGAAATTCATGCATGGAAGGAATTACTTAGGTGATGTAGTGACTACTTCCATGGATGGACCACATCACTTAAAACTCTTTCAATTGGAAAAGCTTATTTCTCAGGGCCAATGATTCGAACAACATGGCACATCAAACCGTTGGTGAAATGCTTTTTATCTCTACATTTGCCACCACATTGATCTAGAGTAAGTGAATGACAACTTGGATTGGCTGTTTGAAGCCCAACCAAGTGCTTCTACCTGTTCAAGTAATGTCTTTAGCAGGAAAAGTCTCAAACTTATTGAAGTTCAAGTATTTGCTTCTGGAAAGTCTGACAATGAGTTCAGTATCATACAGTAGTAATGGTCTTTAGAAATACAATGCCACTTGAGGCCATAGCTTCTGTATGCATAAAACACTAAAGCATTGCCTCTAGTCCGAATCTACCAAAGCAATGCATTTCAGTTCAGTCCATAAAAAGTACCAGTAGTGTTACACAAGTGTGTAGTAGTAGGTCATTAGACAAGTAACAACATGGCCAATCTGATGCAGGTGTAGCAGTAAGCTGGACACACTGGCAGCTTGAGCAATCTCAGCCAAATTAATTTTGTTGCAGTTATGATCCAGTCCAAATCGAGATACAACTGCTGCTTTCTCAACTAGATTGAGAATGTTCCACCTGCGCCCCAGAATTACCTACTCATAAACCTACTGATTGACTTATGAAAGGTTAGGACCATTAGGCTAAGACAGCTAATGTTACTGCCAGGTGATCCTTTGCATATCCTAATCAAAAAGTCTTATCTCAACTTCCATACCAAATCGGTTTTAACTAACACTGCAGAATGGAATAATTGATTTATTAGCTCATAGGAGAGGTACAACTAAGATCTCTCCAAAACATTTGAGACAGAACAGTGCCTACAGAACATACTGCTGTTCAATCACTGTGGCTTTACATGCAGTAGAGTAACGTGCTGGAAATTTGAAGTAGGGTGCATTTTGACAGACTGCTATTGTGACTGCAGGAGCTAACATACTACTGTTTAAACAGACTAACACAGATGAAACACTGGTTTGCTACAGAATCAAGCAGTGGCCCCCAGAGAGAATCCTGTGGAGAAGTGAGGACTACTGGACAGGCCATTGGAAATTACTGAAGAAAGTTGAAAGAATTAGGTTAGGAACTTACTTGTATGTGAACCTCGTAATTCTATCATGTGGTGACATTGGGGGTGGTTCATTGCTTTGACCCCAAGACCAAAAATTCCCAAAGACACCTAAATCAAGGTGTAAAAGCTGATGCTGAGGCCTGAGATCTGAGCTTGAGTCCAGTCCTGAATCTATTCCATGGTCCCGAATGGGTAGAGAATATGAGCGCATTGTAGAACGTGATACCTGTCTGCTGCCTTTCCTGAAGAATAATCGCAGGCATAGAATTATGAATCCCACAACAAGAAGAGCAGCCAAAAGAACACCAGATGCGATTCCCGCGATTTGTCCTGGATGTGTCCGGTGGGGAGGCCGGTGGGGAGGATCCATGTATCAGTACCTTCTGTAACCCTATATGTATGTGAGAAGGTCTTGATTCCTTGAGAAGTTAGGTTGGAAAATGAGCAGTATGGCTGGCTTGCAGGGCCTGAGGGTTCTCGTGCAAATTGCGATCTTCAGAAAGTTGTCAGCATAGAGAATCTAGAAGACTCCTGCTAGTAAGCTTCGTTGCAGTTGAACGAATACAAGTGATACCTTGGGGACTGTGCTCCCTACCTTGGAGAGACACACGAGGTGAAGACATCCACAGTTTTGTATGATTGTTCAATTCATCCACCGTTTGTATGAATGCTTAATTTGTCCACTGTCTTGTATGAGTGTTCAAGTCATCCACTGTTTGTATGAATGCTTCAATTCTTGCACTGTTTGTATGAAAGCTTTAATCATCCACTGATGGTATGAATGCTTCCCTTTATCCAGTGTTGGTATGAATGCTTCACTCCTCCCCTGTTTGTATTTGTATAAATCCTTCGGCTGTGTGATGGAGAGGAAACCCTGAACTCCTCTTCAGCCCAGGAAGGCTGCCATCTGATGAACCGAATTCAGTAATACAGACGATGGAACTGAATCGCACTAGACTTTGTGAGACCCCTTCAGGATCCTATTGAGACAATCCTCTCAAAATTGTGTGAAACCCAAGATTGATCTAGCTGGCAGCAACTGGGCAGCACCCAAGATTGGGAGGCAAAAGACAAACTCGAAAACAAAACAACAGACACACAAACTTCCTGTAATCTGCCGGAGGGAATTGCCTGATCACAGAGAGAATTTGCAAAGAGAGAGAGAGAGAGAGAGAGAGAGAGAGAGAGAGAGAGAGAGAACCCTAAGTATGATTAACTACAGAGAGGCAGCTTCTGTGCGAAAAACCGCGATCCCGATGGCCCTGCAACTAATGGAATAATAATGGGCTCGAATCAATGAAAAATGAGTTAATGAAGATAAGGGATCACGAGCTTCATTAAAATCGAGTTCTTTAAGACAAGGGAATCAGGAGCTGAATTAAAAAGAAATCAGTTAATCAAAGTACGGGCACGCCGCCCGATGAAGCGCATGATCAAAGGCGACACGGTTGGAAGCAGGGGAGGGGACTCTCAGGGGAGACTCTCTTCTGAGGGTCCAGATTTTCCCTGCCTAAAGGGCAGGGGTCTCTCTCTCTCTCTCTCTCTCTCTCTCTCTCTCTCTCTCCAGCGTTATTCGTCTATTTCCCCGTCGACCCGTCTTCTTGTCTTCCTGTCGATTTCATTGAAACTTCTCGTTGGGTCCGTCAAGCCAATAAGCAAGCTCCCATCCATCTCGAGCCAAAAGACCATATCTGCTTTTCTTTCCCCCCTTTCTCTTCTCCTCAGATCGCCATCATCATTACGACCACGGCTATCGTCATTGCTTCGCAGTATTCACAAGAATCGCTCCGATGATGGACCCAGTCACCCTTAGCCTTCAACCATTGGAAACCAAACGGCAGAGCCGCTTGTAAATTTACCAACAATTAATTCTTTATGGTATTTGATTGCCATATGTTTCTCCTCTTAGATATTTTTACCATGACTATGATCGAATATCATCGTTACATTTTATTTGTCTTGTATTTGTTTAAAGGGGGAGTATTAGGTATTTGGCTGGTGATTAAGGTTTATGTATACATTAAGTCAAGGGGTCTAACAATTTAGGGGCTCCGGGGGTTAGAATCTATGGGGGAAGGAAGCTAGGGTTCTTGGGTGGGATAGTTACGCTTGAGAGAGGGATTATCATTTTAGAGAGAGCTAGGGTTTGGATTTGGTTTGGCGTTTTTGGGGCTAGAGGGTCAAAACTTGAGTTGTAATGGCACAAGGGAGAAGGCATCCAAACTTAGGGAGGTTAGTCTTTTTTGGTGAGAAGTTAAGCTTGGTAGGGGGATTCATACACACACACACACACACAAACAAAATATAATAGTTGTGATTATAAATAAATAAATAAATATATAGTATCAATGTTTTTTTTTTTTTGAGAAAGGTTTGAACTCATGCACCCATGTACACACCCACACACTTAAACCACTTGAGCTACAAACCTGTTGGTTTATTATAAACATATATATATATATATATATAAATGGATTCATAAACTTAACACAAAAAATTAACCAAAAAGGGAAATGTATTCATAGGAATATTTACATGATATGCCATATTTATAAAAATGGATTCATAAACTTAACACAGAAAAAACCAAATCAAAATTGTAAGTTAAAAAGATTGTTTGGAGATCCTAAATATTTTATGTCATTGAAATTCTCACATGTTCATAAATTTAGGACTAAACTTACATCATGTGACTAAATTTGAGTTTACATAAGAGAGAGAGAGAGAGAGAGAGAGAGAGAGAGAGAGAGAGAGAGAGAGTCCATGACCTTGGCTCAATCGTCACATCATATATATACATTCATGCATGTGCAAGCATTGTATATATATGTATGCATGCATATATGAATGTATATATATTTGCAAGTATGTGCATGCATGCATACACAAGTTCTTGTGCATACAAAACACACATTAAGACAAGGTAGCAAATGTATATTCTCCTAAGATTTTGGCTTCATTTGCCGCATTCTTTGGATATTATGATCTCTCATGTGTACACATATTTAATTATTTTGTTAAGGATTATTTTGACTTATATAACCTCATCTTTTCGCCAAGGGAATTCCAATTGCAACCTCACCTTTTTGTATAAGGGAATTATTTCTTAAGTGCAAGCAAGTTTTGTGCACATTATCCCAACTTGGAAACAATCTCTTCTTGCATGCCTTTTCTTTGTCACCCTTGACTATCTCTAAGAATCTCATATATTGGCAAGTGCATAAATGTAGAATGTGGTGTGCCACTTGTGAGCCCCACATTATGATGTGTATTAATTTGTGTTTCAATATATGTGTATGCATGCGTATATGCAAATGTGTTAGTACATTATGCATACATAAAATGTATGCATGCATGTGTTTGATTGTTTGGTTTGTTTCTTAATTAGGTTTTGTATTTGCAATTTGTGTATGTACATATGCATGTGAGCAAGTAGTAATCACTATCATAACTTGAGCTAGATTGAGCATGTGCAACCACATTATACAAGTTTTGAAAAAGAAAGTTCATGTGCTTGTGTGATCGTCATGCATGTATGCCATGTTTGGGTGTGTGTGTTCTTGCATGATTATGGATGTGTTTTCATTACAAGCTCATGCACACATACACATAAACATATGCTTATAAATGGATTGTAAAGTTTGTAGGTGACCCAAGTATGATACTATAAGAATCCAAAATGAAAATCTTTAATTGAAGATTACCTCCTTGCTTATCTTGATTTTGCATACATTCCTAAACTTAGGACTAAATTGAGTTTACATCATGTTTCAAATAGTTTTAATATGAATGTGCGTGCACGCGTGAGTGCATGTGTGTGTGTGTGTGATGATTGTGCCAAGAGTAGTTTGTTGCCACTTTCCCCTCTTTTATGAGTATTGTTTATCAATCTATTAATAAACAAAATTGACTTTTTTCACTTTTTGACCATTTTTTCTTTCCTCTACATGTTCAATTATCTCACTTGTGCTTATTTGGGTGCTTTGGTGGTGTAAAGAAGTAATAAAAAGATATTAGTCACACTTTTCATTCCATTGTCATAGCTCAAATTTATCTTCATAAATACCTAACTATTTCATTGCAAGTGGGGATTGTCATCATAGCTCGAATCAATGTTTCTAGTATGTGCTAGTTAATGTAGATTTATGGGACTCTAATTGTTACATTATATAAACACGTGGCTATTTTATTGGAAGAGAATGAACAATCCCTAATAATACTAGATACTTTGTGGTTGTTTATACACATTTTAGAACAAAATGCTTCCACTCAAGAGCGAGAATAAGATAAACTCAAGGGGAATTGAATCCCGAGCTCACTAATTTAGCATGCCTACCAAGGAGTTTACTCATACATGAATGAAAAACAAAACAATTATACAAAACATATAGATGATTACTCATCCATCTCACTCTTTGGTTTTGGGGGGGGGGGGGGGGGGGGGGGGGGGGGCGGCTGCGGGGGGTTGTATTTGTGCACGCACACTTGCACACACATGGCAAACACCCCTATATACATCATGTATACAGTACCTCATATGCTTCTTGATTTGAATATGATCTTACAAACATGAATATCTATAATCTAAATGTATTTAATAGAGTTTAGACCATCTCTCACAGACCTACACACACATATGCATACACATGTGTTCACACACACACCTATACAACATGCACACATATGAGGTGAAAAAAGATGAGAGATAGGGAACTCTAGAAAAAAAAGAAGGGAGATTAGAGAAAAATAATGAGAGGGAGAGAAAGGCCACGTATACACTTATGAGACCACACAATACTTGCAGCTTATGAAGAAGTTGTAGGACTATAAATACTTCAAGCAATGTCTTGAGAATAAGATGGGTTTCAAGAGGGTAGGATATGTAACTAACCTTTTGTACATCAATTGTTACCAAGACATATTGGCTCAATGATTCAAATTAATTTGATGCTCATATACTCTGAAAGGTGATTTGTATTATTTGAGTGTTTCAAAATATGAATAAATGTTCATGTTTCTATTCAAGGGTGGCCAATGGCAAAAATGCCCTATAATTATACTTAGGTCGCCATTGACAAGATGCCCAAGAGAAATTAAAAGTTTAGTCAAGCAATCAAATTGACCAAAAAACTCAAATGTCTAAGACTACACTCAAGTAGTCACTCACATTGACTAGAAGCCCATACAATAAGTGGTTTCAAAAGTGATGCTCATGATCAAAGAGATAAACCATGAACTAGTGAACCTATATAATAAAGCTCTCTAGAATCTAAATTTGGTGACTCATAAAATTTAGGAGGTAACTATTTTTGGGAGTTGCTCAAATGGAAATTTCGTTTGCATTAAAGGCTCTCCAATTTTGCAAATAACAATTTTGTCTTCAGCAACTATCTTAAATCCTTAACCATTTGAGAGATTTTTAGAGTAGAAGGTTTAAAAACTCCTTCCTCTAAAAAAGTGACATGTGGCATCTAAAATATGACATGTGTCATTTTAAAGAGACAAGTGTCTTTACATTTATCATTTTTAACAAATAATTGTTATTTGTAACCTTTATTTTTCACTTTTGAGCACTTAAGGAGCCCACACTATATATTGGAGATGGAAACATACATTCATATATCCATGTACATATATGCATGTATATGTATTCACACATGTGAACACAAGATGCACACATATGAGGTGAAAAAAGATGAGAGATAGGGGACTTTGGAAAAACGAAAGGAGACTAGAAAAATAATGAGAGAGAGAGAGGGAAAAAATGATAAGATTATATATATATATATATATATATATATATATATATATATATATATAGAGAGAGAGAGAGAGAGAAGAAGAAGAAGAAGAAGGACATGGGAGCAAAATAAAAAGGAGAGCCAAGAGAGAGAATATGCCGAGCTTATGAGACTAGACAAATGGATATACACATATAAATCACACACATACATACATATACAATTGGCTTCTTTATGACTCAACCACCCATGGACCTTCTTGCCATATGAAATGTGCATTAGGATGAAAAGTCCCCTAACCATTGTTGGCATCGATCCTTTGAATCCTACTGTAAAGCACCAAAAGAATACCATTATATTGCTTTCAAACCTACACTTTAAGGATGGTTCACTCAAGTTCAACATGTTTACATGGCTAGGGATATAAACTTGCCTTCAATTGAATGAGTTTCTCTATAGCACCAAGTGTTAAGGATCCATCTCGGACCCCATCACATGCAACGCGCCACGGAACATAACAACGGTCCATCTCGACATGGCACAGCACCATAACATGGCATAACACCACAACGCGACATGGTTCCCCAACATAACACGGCACCTCGGCACAACTTGTCACCACAACACAGCATGGCACCATAACACGGCACGGTTCCTCAACTCAACACGGCGCCTCAGCGCGACACGACACGGTAACACGACACGATTCCACAATCCACCATGATGTCTCCCCCCTACAGGCAAGGAGCTTTTCCTCAAGGCACTTGAAAGTTTCTGGTGCTTACGCAAAGGCTCATGCATGAAACCCTTCACTTCGGGCCAACACCCCACTCACCTCTCGCCCCATGAAAAGACTACCCATACCCCCTCTCACTCACTGAATGCACTCACCATCCCCTCTCACCTATTCCTGGGGGAAGCCCCGAGCCACTTAACCATGCCCAAGCGACACGCACTACAGCCCCATGCCGTGACGCGCCCAAGGAGAGCCAAGCCTCGAGTAGGGTACCTCCCCTATACACACGTGTGTATGAGGGAGTACCCTTGTAGCTCCCTCACCCACGGTGTTGGCGTCGTGTTGTAGCACGTTGATAGCTCCACCCACCCACCGTGACATAGTCCCTTGCTGAGCCCCCGGTGATCTTGTAAATGCTTTCTACATATGAATATGACGTGACGCCCTCAAGATGGGCCCTTGGGTGAATCTTGTGCCGTGTTATGTTTCATGTCGCGTTCTGTGACGTGTTGGGGTGCCCCGTGACGTGTTGAGGGGTCAAGATGGCAAACTTATGGAATGGGTCTAGTGCTGCCCCGGGGCCTAGACGAGGTCCCCAGGGGGTCCTGAGCGGGTCTCTGAGGATTGCACCATCACATTGTAAGTGTTAATGCAAGTGATAAATATTTTTTTGTTCTAATGATGCAAGCAATACAAAATGAATTATTATTTACAAATGTTTTTCCATTAACAAGTTTTAATTGGTAGCATGAGTAGTACTTTTCAAGCTATCCATAAAGAATTTGCAAAGATTATCTATCTTGATCAAACAACGAGTCTTTTTATCGAAGATAACCTTTTTTATATACTATGTGCAATATGTTGTCCCCTCAAAACTAGATGTGTATGGACATATTGAAAATTTGCCAGTGCCAAGCTTTTTATGTCTTAATTAGGAGATTCTAGATAAAGCAACTATACAGAGCTTTGAACTCAAAATCTTCTAGGATATTTAAGAGATCATGATTCCTAAAAGGATCTCGAGAAGAATATGCTTATCATGGTTTTTTCCCCTACATGCCTTTGTGGCTTGCTTCAAAATTAAAAAAATTCAAAGAAAGAAGGTATCATAGCTAAGTAGAATTTTTTTTGAAGAAAACTTGGATAATATGATAGGTCTATTTTGGAAATCTAGAGAGAGTGGGTATAAGGGTAACTTTATAAAGTGCAATGCATGCCCTCAATCCTTAGCTTTATCTTACAATATCTAGAGAAAGAGAGTATAAGGGTGACTTTATAAGGTGAAATGCATGCCCTGAATCCTTGGCTTTATCTTACAATATCTCATGACAGTCTCTTACTATAGCATTTGATTATAGGATATATACACTTAGACTACGCACCTAGATTCCTTTCGATTTTGATGTAGATTGTAGTCAATTCAAGATTAAGGTACATGTGATTCCAAATGAAGAAGTAAAGGAGACTCAAGTTATTTCTTATTAGACATTAAAATATATAAGAGATACATTGGAGATTTTTTATAACATAACTCTACATATAAGTTTGGAGTCAATGATACTATAATATGAAAAAGAGTTGAATGCCTTTATCTTGTATGAGTTGCTTACCGCCTACAATTGTAAAATTTGAACCATAAATGACTTTTTAAACTTGAGCTACAACTTATTCAACATGAAGAAAGAATCGACATTAGGCTACTCCCAACAACTGGACATTAGAAGATGTTTAAGGTCAAGTAATATAGAATATTCAAGTTCTAGATATAAGTTCAAATTCAATGGTGTAGACAATTGGAAAAAGAGCTAAATGCTCTTTGCCTTATAGAAATTTCTGAATTAGGAAGTAAAAAAATTTGACATGTTATTCTTGGTCATTGACATTGTTTTGGAGAAACATTTGATCAAAAAGTTTCTACACTTTTCTCAACAAAAAAGAGAGTTTTATTATATCTTCAAAAAGATTTCATTTCATGAGTGAATTACAAAATATTTGTATATATGTGTAGAAGGACCAAATGATAAGTTACATTTAAGTAGATTGTCGAGATAAATGTACAAAATGTACAATGGATGCTCTATCAAAGTCATAAAGTATTAAAAGAATCCTAGTCTTCAACTTTCTTTTGCTCTTTCGCTTATTGTTCTTGGGCCTTGTTTGGGTTAGTGACTTCTTTTACAATTTCCTCAAAGACAAGAGGTTCCTTTACAGTAGGTCGTTTCCTTTGATGGAGAGGGGATGGCTTGAACTGTAGTGGAGAGCTAGCTTGAACTTTAGTGGAGAGAACTTGGGTATTCCTTTTCCTTTCAATTTGATTGTACTCTTGTTCTTGGTAGTAGTCTTAGTCTTCTTGCTCTTGCTTTTACTGATTGCTTTTGGAGGGGATCTTGGCTCCACTTGGTTATTGGCTATGATTAATTTTGATGGAAGAGGGGAGTTTGGATCCATTGGGGTAATTGCCTTGTCCAGGATCAACTCTATTCTTCTCTTCATAATCTACCACATGTATGTTTCATGGTGTTCTTTGCACTCGAGCAAGCCATGAAAAAACTTGGTAACAAAGTTAATGCATTCAAGAAAGGAAAGGATTTAAGGGAGGCTTTAGATTCACATCTTGATGTAGGAACTTCGCATCTATTTTCTTGCAAGAATTCGTAATAACTCTCCAATCACAACTCATACTATCACTCTAATGTGGCACCTCCTGCATTAAATACTTGAATACTTTTGAGGAACAACAATATCTTCACAAGTCTTCTCTAGAAAGCTTATAACATCTTGACAAGCACTACAAGATAAAATCAAAACCAACAAGGTAATGTAATGACAAGTTTAAATTAATACTAGGCGAGATAAGAACAACAAGAAAGGGGAGCATAGATTGCATCTTCGCTTGGCCATGTCTTCTAGAAAGAGAACTCATTAAAGTTACTTTTCTCCCATATATTTCAATGTAAATCAAGCTCCAATGCCCCCTACAAAGAAAGACAATGCTCCATAAATAATAAAAAACATAAAACCAAAATTGCTATAGGCTTTGAGGCTCCAGTTACCTTTTAACATAAGGGGAAAAGACATAATAGTTTGTCTTACTATGATATGAGGTTTAAAAATGTGAAATTTTGGATCTTGTCTTTAAAAAGAGGTTTATTAAAAGTAGTGGATCAATAATAAATATATTTTTTCAATATTAATATTTGGAGAAGAAACATATGCCCCATAAAAGAAATTATGGATGAATATATGACAATACAAAAACCCTTTCAAACCATGAAATTTCCTTTCAGAATTAGGGAAGAGAGAATGGTAAGTTTACGTAAGGGAACATCGTCAATCATCTAACCATAGACCTTCCCCATTCTCTTGTAGTTGATTGGAGCAAGTTCATTAATCTTCTCTTTATAGAACTCTTCTTGTCTTTCAAGTGATCCTCTAAGATGATCTTCATAGAGCATTCCCTACTCAATTGTAGTTTTTGTGTTGTATTCATGGGTGACATTCTTAATCTACACCTCCTTTTCCTTCCTCTTCAAGGAAAATTTGGGGGAACATACCAGATTTGATAGGCTTTGACATCTGTAGTGGCCAAGGGCTTCAAAACCTTGTCAAACCTATATCTCAACTTGCTCACCATGGAAAATCCCTTATCCATTAGAGCCCTATGTGCATAGGGGGCAACAATATATGAATCATTCATAACTTCAATGCTGAAGTCTTTTGTTGCCTTGTGTAAACAAAGAATAACTAACAATTGCAACTTCTTGAAAGGATACTAACTTATAGATATTTTAGACAACCTATCCAAAATATCCTTAACAATTCTTATGAATGGTACCTTTGGAATTACAAAATTGGTTGCTTCTTGGAATTTTTAATTTTCCTAAAGCACATTTCCGTGTAGTACCATATGGAATTTCTCTTCCTATTGGAGGTTCATATCATTGCACACATTGTGGTAGGCGCCTATGCTTTGTGGTGCAGTCACTTGCACATTTAGCAATATATAGTAAGTGAATTTGGAGGCACATGATGAGGAACAAAACATCTCAATCCCTCCATGTACAATGCATATATTGTCATGAGGAGATCCTAATTCACATCCACAATGTACACTTCTCATGGAACAAGTCCCGCTTGCACCAATGAGGCATACACACTAAGAATGCCCCCTATCTAGTTTTAAGGTTTACCATGTCTCTTTATGGTAAGCTAAAAATAACTTTACTTCCTATCTATATTTGGGGATTATCATATCTATTTTTGTAAGACAAGCCTAAATAAAGCTAGCCATGCATTTTATAACTCTAACTTCATATACTTTGTACATAGACTCTTATGTAAAAAGTTAGAGTCTAACCTATCTTATAATCTTATGAACATATAATTCAAGAACTTTATTTTATACCATTGATTTATTTTGACTTTTATTGTTACATTTGGTTTGATGTAAAAATAATAACTAAAGAAAAAAAACTAGGGAGTGCTAATTGCAAAATCACAACTCCAAAATGGAGCTGCAATTCTGCAAAACTGATGGTTCCCTAGTTCTTTTTTGTGCCAAAATCAAGTGCATTTATAGCAATCCTTAGAAGCATGCAAAAATTGCAAATGGACGATAATTTAATGAGCATTTAAAATGTCATGAAAGTTTGTGGTTGGAATGAGTTTAAACATGTATTTAAAATCGTGCTATGCTTCACAAAATACATGAAACTTTGGATTCAAGCTTGTTGATGCGATCTTTAAGTCTGACTATAGATGCACTTATTAGTCCTTTTTTTACTTTAAGAAATGCATGTATGAGGCCATCGACAAGCCGAATCCCTTGTAGTAGAAGAAGACTGAGAATACAACAAAAAATGTATTAAGAGGTATCAATGTAGAAGATATACAAGACCAAGTATACCTTAGAGTGGTTGGGGAGTCCTAAAATTACTCCAACTATCCTAAGTGTGTTCATACACATCACTGCCAAAACATGACAACATTTATATGCCATTGCACATGAACCGCATCATCATGTCATGTAATGCATAACAATCCTTTTATTTTTTTCTCACAAAAGTTATGAATGAAATGAAGTGCAGCCTTGTGAGCTTCATAATGACATAGTTCCAACCAATGCATTTGGTGGTTTGTATAGTGATTTTAATAAAGTATATAAAGTTTATACTTTCTCATGAATATATATACAGAAGTTTTGATGGTTTATATATAAAATGGTTGGCATTGCATGATAACTTGTCTTCCCAGCCACTTTTCAACAACTTCAAGTGGAGGTACCGTAGAGCAAAGAGCATTCCTTTCATAGTATAGCATGCAAGATGTAGATTTGATTTTGCAATAATTACAAATAGATGAGACATACATGAGCTGAAAGTACTTGAAGGGAGATTTTTTGGGAGCTATAGTGTGCTTGATTTGGATAAGCCAATCAAAACTTATGACAAATTTAGTCTAGTAGGGTCAATAGTAGACAACACTATGCCTACCTTTTATAAGAGCTCATTTATAAAATTTACCAAGTCATCACTTTTATGGTGCAACATACATGTACTACATTGAACTTGGCCTTCAATTTCATATTCATTCATTTCTTGAAGATTCTTGAAGTGTAGGGTATCTTTTATCATGCCTAAATAGAGTACTCTATCATCTCTGCCATTTTGCATATTTGATAATAGGTTCTCATTTTGTTATTTAGGATAAAAGCATCAAGATGTGGATGGATTGTAATGAAGAGAAATTAGAGATATATTTTAGGAACATTTGAATATACTTAGTGCCATATTCTCTTGAGTATAAAAGGATATAAGGGACTATTTTCAGGATCTATCACAATAATAAACAATCCTCTTCATCTTCTACCTTCTTCTCTACACCTTTAATGGCTTTCATCTCTTTCTCTCTCTTCTTCCCATCTTTCGTTCTCATGTTTTAGTATTTTTCTCCTCTCTTCACTCTCTTGTTCTCTATTTTCTCTCTCCTCTTAGGCCTCTCTCTTATAAGGCATAACTATTTTCTCATCATCAAGAATATGTTCGGGATTAGGCACATAGGGCTTGAGTAGACTCACATATGAAATGCATTATGGACTTTAAGATGGGGTGGCAATTTGAGCTTGTAGGCTTTTTTTCCATTGCTTTGGCTTTTCTTATCATCCAGAGTACCTTGGACTAAGCTTCTTATATTTTCTAAAGGATAGTGAGCTCTTTTTTGGTGTCACTCTTAGGAAAACCACATCTCCTTCTTTGAATGTTTGTGCAGATCTTTCAAGGTCCACACATGATTTCTGTCAATTCTGGGTAGCTTTGATATCCTCTTAGATGGCTTGAATGTGTTGGTCCATTTCTTCAAGCATAGACTTGGACACTTTCACCTTGAGGGTGGGGTTTGAAAACATAGAGGTTATTTGATATTCTTGGCCATACAAAGTGTACTATATGTAAAGGATCAAGTGTATCATATGTACATCCATTGTAGAATATAAAGTTGAGAGCTTGGCAATAAAATCTTTATGAAAAGAGTCCTACAATACATACCTTGCTATAGTAAAAATGAGATAACTTTTTATGGGCTAGTCCAAATCAATCATGCCATATGTTTTAAAAAATCTTATTTCGTATACTTTTAGGCCACATAAGTTGTACTTCTCTATCAATAAGTTAGGACAAAAATTATTCTAAAATAATAAGTTGTAGGTGAGCTGTTTGTAATGACACAAGGGCTAAAATTTACTAATCTTCAACCAAAATTGTTGGGGGTAAAGGCGCCTTCGCCTAGCCGCCCGTGTATTACTACACTGAGGCGCCCGTCATAGTCACTTATTCTTTATTCCTTTAGTGACAGTTTGAATAAAGGAAGGCCTGGCCACACATTGTGGTTGTTGGAGTTCCCACTTTTGAGTCTCTCTCTCTCTTGGCTCTTGCTCTCCATCCGCCATAGCTCTCACCGCCAAGCTTCTTCCTCTTGGGTTCCACTTCCCTTTCAACTGGTATCAGAGCAAAGGCATTGGAGCTTTCCCAGCATTCTCTTCAGCCCGGATTTGAAGAGCTTCAACCCGAGCTTCAATGGTAGCCATGGCACCTTCATTTGCAGGTATGTTTTGATCTCCCGCCTCCTCCCTGAGCTTCCGGACCTTCATCGGCTTCTTCCCGGGCTGCATTGGAGCCCGCTTGACATTGCCAAGTGCCCCCGAGGGCTGTTGAAAACCCCCAAGCTCCCAGGAACAGCCAGTGTAATTTTTGACGCATTTTTAGGGGGTTGGACTTATCTGCTCCCCGGCATTTATTGCTCCTCCTCAGCTTCTCGGCACTCTTGGAAACCTTCCTGAGCATTGCTTGACTCCCCGGCATTAGTGATTGACTCCTCGTGATCGATTCGAGTGCTTCCCCTTTCCACCCTTTGCTGTATACATAGTCCCAGGACTGTCAAAACAGGACATCACTTGACATTTACTGTTTGATGCTTCTTGGCATTGCCCGTTTGATGCTTATTGATGCCCGATGATTCCCGGATGTTATGGGATATTATGTCTATGCTTTGGGACTGATTCGGAGCAGATTTGAACATTGTTTGAGCTTCATTTAACAGTAAATTGCTTGCTATAATATAGTGGCCTGAAGCTCATTTACTCGGTGTATGTATTGGTTCATGGATACGGGGTGCTTATTGGAGGTTTGAATGATCATACCGATGTATTTGGAGGTTATCAAATGCTTCTTCTTGGTTTCAGAATGCTTTTGAGCTTGGATTAGGCTCCGACTTGGTCGTCCTTCACTGGCATTTGGCTTCAGTTGGCATGCTTTGGACCGTTCTATGCCTATTGTCACTGCTTGACACTTAGGCTACTTGCATTTACGCTTTGGTCAGATATGGATGCCAATTGGTTTGCCCATGCTTGACAATTACTTGGAGCTTCATCTTCAGATATATTTGAGCATTTTGGAACTACTGGGCATTACATTTGGTTGTCAGTTACGTGCCCTTTGAATGCTTTCAAGCTTATGCTTTACGGGTCTGAGATAGCTTGGGATTTATGCTCCGAATGTACCCTACTGGGATTTGGCATGTCTGATGCTATGCATTCAATGTATTAGAGCATCGCTTGCTCTCTTTGCATTTGACTTCACTTCCAGTGGGAGCCTCTTAGTATATTCGAATGTACACTGAGTCTTATTTACAGATGAGCTTGAGCTTGTGGGACAGTTACATGCATTTTCTCTCTTGAGAGCTTTATGTCTGCAGTTTGTTTGTAGTGGGATGATTTGATACACCTATTGGGGTAGGCACCTATCTTTGTCATAGGTTTGTCAGTTTTGTATGCATCTTGGATGGTTATGTATTGAGCTTCTTGCTCTATTAGTTGTGCTTGTGCTTGGTCTCTTCTCTTACCCCGAGACCCATTACATGCATGACTTCTAGACCTATGAGATGTCTCCTGCTTGATAGGTGATTGGTTTGAAAGTTCTTGGTATCTTCTCACCCCTGGAAACTCACTGTTGGATGTATCTTGCTACCTGGCAGTTGCAATGACATATTTATCAGTGATTACTTCATTTTGGGATAGTTTTACATACTACTATCATTTATTACAATAAGCTGAAATCTGTAGATTTTGAGCACTTCTATGAAGGTAATGCTTACTATTTGATGTTATCTTGGTCCTATTTAGTGGACAAGTGCTTTTCTTAGTGAAATCCACCGTTTCAGCCAGTTTTAGCAGTGATTTTAGTGCAATTTCTACTAATTACAGCAACTTGCAATTTTGCCTTTTTGCTTTGATTTGGGACAGGATGGCTGGTCATCTGAAAGATACAGCTCTCTTTAACATTGCCAAGTTGGATGGTACCAACTATGGGTATTGGAAGTCACAAATATGGCAGGTTTTGGTGCAGAAGTTGCAGATTAAACCCTTGCATTTCAAGGGTGTTAAACCTGAAGATATGGATGATGATGTTTGGATGGAAGTTGATGAGCTATGCAAGTCTACCATTATTTTGTCATTCTCAGAAGAGGTCCATCACAATGTTGTTGAAGATAAGAATCAGAGTGCATGGGATTTATGGGAGAAGATTTAGGAGTTCTATGCGCAGCAGAGTCCTACGTCACAGATGTATTGGCTGAAACAGTAAATCGACCTTCGCATGAAGGAGGGGACCTCCCTTTCATCTCATTTCAATCAGTTTCATGCTATCATGAAGAGTCTGTTGTCAGAGGGTATTGAGTTCAAAGACAACTTGCACCCATTGTTTCTACTTGGCACCTTGCCTGAATCATGGGATGTCTTCCATACTACCATATACACAAACAAGCTTGATGGATTGAAAATTAAAGATGTTGAGAGTGCTTTATTGACTAAAGAAATCAACAAGAGAAACAATGATGCTTCCTGCTCTTCACATGCATTGACCGTTAGAGGTGGCAAACCATTAGGGGAGTTTTGAGGTCTCGAAAATGCCCTGTAAGAGATCCTAGAGAGAGAAAACAATTTAAGAAATAAAATCATTTTATAGAATTTTTAAAAGGTTTATATTTTGGTAAGTTAAAATATCAAAATTCGTTAATAAGTCATTGTCATGATATTCTCGTGGTCACATCAAACCTAGAAATCTAGGTCGCCATAAAGTTTGCAAGGTTGTCATAATGAAGATCTTACCTCTCCTCATTAAAGTGAAAAGTAATATTCAATTTGAATTTTGGTGGATACTCGATTGCCTCCCTCCATTGTTTCTCTTTTCTTTTTTTCTCCTCCTTAGTAGTCTCTTCTTTGTTTTCGTTCTTGCTTCTAATCATATCCTTAGCTATGGATCAATCACCCAATGATCTCTGTAACTCAGCTACGAATCAATCATCTAATGATCTCTGTAGCTCTCATAAAAGACCTCTCTATCATCTTCATATTGAGTTGGATAGTGAGTATGAACCAATAAGAAAGAGAACAAAATCTATTACGGTTACAGAGTCTATGAAACATATACTAAGGTTTGAAGGAAAGAAGAATATTGATCTTTGGTTAAATGGAAAGCTATATCCCAAAGATCCTAGCAGAAATAGCACTCCTCCTTTCTATAATAGCTCATCATTAATGAGGTTTATTGGTGATGGCTACAATGGATTTTTAGGTTATACACTTAATCTTGTTGCAGAAAAGGATATCCTTGGACTAGAGAATCATCTTTTGATGAAACACAATATAGAGTTGTTGCAGAAGCTAGAGGATTGTCAACAAAAAATTCATTCATTGGAAAAGCGTATCAAAGCTTATCAACGAAAGCAAACTTTATTAGGCCTTCGAAATCGACAAAGAGCTCTTAAAAATATTGAGAATCTCAAATGAGGAGGAGGAGGCTGTGGTAAAAGAATCCAAGCCGCAAGGTATACTTTTTTTCACTTGAAAAATCTTAAATATGGCTTTATTTAAATTACTTGCATTGATTTGTGATGTTAATTTTGCTTAGATCTCTTCTACAACCAAATGCAAGTCAAAGAGATTCTTTAAAAGCAGCTCAGTTTTATTATCATCTTCTTCCTTCAGTAGTTTCAAAGGATATTTTGGAGAAGAAGAAATTTAAAAAGGCAAAGAAATAATGCTTGGAGTCATTTGTAAATGATCATTCTTTAGATTCTGAGTTAGTACAGAAGACACTGGATAGTATTGGTATCAGTCGAGATGCTTATATGCAACTTTTCCAGCTTTTACAATCAAATATGAAGCAAGGACAAGTACACAATTGCATACTTTCGAAGCCATTTGTGGTTAGGACTATCAGACAGAGAGTTAATAACAAAGTAATGGGGATTCTAGGTGAGCCTTTTCATATCAAGGCTAGCTTCAAGGGCAAGAAAAAGGAGGTTACATTCAATAACAATATTTTCCTTGACTTTCCCACCCTACAATGCTTAATGATCAAATTTTATGACTTGTCAGTAGCAGAGGCACATGGAGTGGCTAGATTTGTGATTAAACTTGATAAAAGTGAGATTCTGAAATGTAAAAAATTGGAGAGAATCTCTATCACCTTGATGAATAGAGCACTTCCATCAGGTCATTGCAATCACTCAACATCATTTAGTGTTCAATCTAAACATAACATCTGGTGGCTAGGAGCATTTGAGGTAGATACTGAGAATTTTGATATACTATATTGGGTTTTTCATCAAACATCAATACCTAATGTTATTCAAAGGCAACAAGCAGGAGAAGAGCTATTTGTTAAAGGATTTGGGAACTAGAGGATTGAGTGGCACATAGCTGGTGACCTAAAGACACTCAAATGTATGTATAATATATCAAAGGGAGCCAACTCGAGATCTCCTTGCTTATACTGCATGTCACCAGCTGCAGAGTTAAACTCAAGCAATTGGAATAAAGCTCCCTCTAGGCACAATAAGGATCCACAGTTTAAACCAGTCTTGGACATTCCTTTATCAAATGCCCATTTTTGTACACTTCATGCACTTTGCAGGATAATTGAAAAGCTTGTTCATCTCTATATAGGATTTGCATGGAAGCTGAAGCTATTATCAACTAGAACAGATGCTATAACAAAGGTTGAAAAAGTTCTCTCTGCAATTGGTTACATTGCTATTGAACCAGATCTTCAGAAGTCTAAGAATGGTAATTGTGTCCCAAAAAAACCATCTATTGGTGGAGTGAAGGCTAGAAGGTTTCTAGGCTTTCATGGGAGACTTGGCAAGATAAACTCGAGAAATGGTGGCTCAACTATTAAATTTAATCAGTGGAATCCCTACATAATGCAGTTAAGGGTCACACTGATAATGGACAAGCTCGGAATAGAAAAGCTAAAGTTTGGAAAACACTAGACAAAGTGTTTGTTTATTGTGATAAGACTGAATGGAATGATGATGATCTCAAAGACTTTAAAAACCAATTGAACCTTTTCAAAAAGGCGATGTCAGAAGCTTGGGGTGATTAACACTTTACTCACTATATGGTAAGAAGTTTGTATATGTTTGTTTCTTCATTGTCGAACTCATATAATGTTTTTTAATAACTTTCTTTATTTGTTGACTATGCAGCATATTCTATACAACCATGCTCCATACTTTATTAAACGATATGGATCTCTATCTATCTGGTCAACCCAAGGTATGGAAAAATCACATTATCAAGCAAGAACAAAATATTTCAGACACACAAGACATGGAGGTGGAAGACACAAAGCCAACAGTTTATTAGAGGTCTTTCAATAGTTCTATCGAGAAATTTGGCATAAAGTCAAGCTTAAAGATACAACCATATCAAGCAATACATCATCTTTAGCAAGGACTATACAAATTGTTACCCAAAGAAGAAAAGATAGATATTTAAATTCTTACGCAAAGCAAAGATTTACAGAATGGTTACAAACCAAACAAAGAGTTGGGAAAATATGGGTTTCAAGAAACCCTTAATCTTTGGTATCTTCTAGTCTGATTGTGTTGCAAAAGAGTCCTTAGTTTCAGGCACCTCAATAGGGCCTTCAGAGGAGTCCTTGGTTTCAGGTAGCTCGACAGAGCCTCTAGAGGAATCTTTTGTTTCATCCCACTCAATAAGACCTCTGTATTTCAAAAACTCCTGTTTCCGATAGCCTGGAAGAAGCTTCAAATTCTTACTATCTCCTACATAAGAGAGCAAATAGGAGCCAAGAACTCCAAAATATCCAGCTCTAGCTCCTGTGTATCCAGGCATGAAGCCAAAAACTCTTATGGCTTCTTTCTTCTCCACTAAAATGATCTTGTCCAAACCTCTGCTGAAAACTTGAGATCCAATTACCTTTGAGATAGCTCTCAAAGCCATCATTGGTAGACTTGGAGAGCTTGACAATCTACTATGATATATTACAATTGTTTGATTGTTTAAGTTTCCAATATAATGGCCAAGGCTTTGATTTTTTCCAAGCTTCATTGGCCTAGAGCTCTTGGCCCTTCCAAGAAAGTTGTCCAGATCTTCAATCTCAATCTACACGACAAACCACAACAGTACAAGATATAAGATATTTATCTATAATGCATAATAAAGTCTAATATAAACTCAATGGGTAACTTCGAATTATATTTCATACCTTAGGGTGTTCGTCTTCTTAAAGAAGACTATCATCATAAAGATTTATTGAACTCTTGGGCTTCTCATTTGATGGAGACTTCAATCTCTCTTCATACCCTACATCATCAATATGAAGCTTCTTCTCGACCTGCAAGAACTCTTCTTCTGTAGATAGCCCCCCCTTTTCGTATTCTATGATCTGATTAATACATGTATGTAAGTCTATAGAGCTATCTTGGAAATTCTCTCCCTCAACATCAAGACTTGCTAGTGGTTCTTGTTCATAACCTATAAAATTCATGTCATTTTTGCCTCAACCTGTAAGGATTGCTAAGCAATAATCTTCTCTAAGATTAAAAAGATGTTGAATATCATTTAGCAACACATATCTCTTCTTGTTGATAAGATAAGTGGAAAATGTTGGAACACATGCAAGAGGACCTTCTTCATCAACCTGTGCACTTGGCTCGATCTCCTTTTCTTCCACCATTGTGATATTGTCACTCTTGAACAAACCTACATCAAAACCTTGGACAAGTTGATTCTCAACATCTTCTTGGAACATCTCCTCCTTCTCTTCAACCTCCTTATCCATACTTGCAATATCCTCTAGCTTTCCTTGTTGGTCTATATCTGGAGAAGAATTTTCCATGTACTGAAGATACACAATAAATCCAACGTCCTTGTGGATCAGAAGGCATTGGTGTTGATACCTGTGGAAAGGGCAACATGTATCTCTCTTTCTGAATTCCTCATCAATGAGGTTGAACTTGCCTAGCAAAGTTGACATCGATGTACTGGTGGCTCCCATGACATCACTATAATGAACAAATCCATTGACTTCCAAACCTTGCACATGTCTATCATAAAAACATCTGTACTCCTTAAGTTTATCTTCAAGATCCTCCAATAACTTCTTCAAATCAAAAGGAACATTGAAAATTTTCCTAATATAGCTAAACCTGGAAGAATTTCCAGTGGTGTGTAAGAAATCAAAGAGCCTATCATCAAAAGTCTCCATTAGCTCCTCCTCATCCATTCCTTCCAGAGATAGCTTGCTCTTTGTCATCTTGACCAGGAAAAGATTTATCCCTGAAAACAAAGCAGAATGGCAACAATATCCAATAAAACAAGATGAAACCATGGAAAGAGGCCCCAAAATTGCATTTTTCAAGAAAAAAAATCAAAAAATGAGAAATTTTTTTAGTTGACCGGTGAAAAGCAAAAATAAAGGTGTTTAAGGCAAATGCCGGTGAAGAAATCGCGTTTCATCGGACACTACTTGAAGACGAAAATTATTTCAATATCTCACCGGTGAAACACGATACTTAGCAAAATACCACTAACAGGGACATTATTTCGCGTTTCACCGGTCAAAAGATACAAAACAAGAAGAGAAACATGAACTATAAATTAATTCTATTAAAACACAGAAATTTATGATAAAATCCTTTCTGGAAGAGCTATGCTGCTTTCAAAAGATACAAAGCACATAACATCTGTAATTTTTCAAGTGTTATTAAAAATTCTTTCTATATTAATCAAATTGATTTTGTTAAAATACTTGTAAAAAAAAAATGTTACCTATCAAAGATTGTTAAACTGCTCTTCACACAGGAAGCAAGGACCTTGAAGGGAAGTCGAGATGAAATTTCGGGAGAAAGAAAGACAATGTTGGAGAAATGGCTTCGAAAAGCTTTTATATTGACCGTTAAGCATGTGGTGATAGTTCCAACGAAAAATTTTGTGTAATGATGGAAAAATAAATGGGACCGCAAATTTGGACAAAATTTCCAATATTTTTGCATGTACGAAATACCTCAGAATACGTGCACACGTGTCTCGCTTAATACACCGTATCAAATTCCTCAGAAGACGTGCGCACTCCCTTTTTTTGAAAATACGTCACACGTGTGTTACTTAACACTTTGCCAAGTAATGCTTGTACCATCGATGAAAAAATTCCGGTAAGCGAGAATACATCACACGTGTGTTACTTAACACTTTGCCAAGAACGTTGAGTCCAGTGCAAATTCACCACCTTCGCCTTTCACCACATTTCCAGCAAAGCAGAAAACATTCCTACTCCGCCTTTACCTTTGGTGTTCCTTCCAATCTCTACGCATTTCACTGCTTCCCCAATAAAGGAAACCTTCGAGCACATTCTCGTCATCAGGCTGCATTTGTGAAAAACAGGCTCCAAAGAAGGTATGGTTTTCTGCATCCTCCTTTTCAATAACAGGCTCCATTTAATACATTTTTTTTATACTTTTCCTTAATCTTTTATATTATTATGAGCTTATTAGCACTATAAAAGAATTTTTTCCATAGTGTGAGCATTCCTTAATGTTGTGGAGATTTAAGGCAATCCTTTAAACTTTTTCCTTAATTCTGTGGATATTTTATGTAATTTTAAAAGCATTCCCTAGATCAAAGCTTTTTTTTTCTTCGTTTTGTCGATTACTTTGCTATTTATGAGTTGTCCGGTGAAACGCAAAAAGAACGTGCTTCAAGGAGGCCTCCTGTCTAAAATTCGTGTTTCACTGGACACAATGGACAAGAAGTCTGGTGAAACGCGAAAAGAAGCAGCTGCAAGGAGGCGCCTTACCTGACACTCGCGTTTCACTAGACACACTGGAGAAAAAGTCAGCTGAAACGCGAAAACGACATGCAGCATGGATACCTCTTGTCTGAAACTCGCGTTTCGCTGGACATGTTGGAGAAGAAGTAACATGTCTTTTTTTGGCAGATGGCTAGGACTAAGGCAACAACAAGGAAGGAGAAGATTGATCCTAGGGGCTTAACATCAAAGATTCATCAATCTTCAAAGCCTCAGAAGCTCTCTAGAAAGTCAAAGCCAAAGAGAAAGTTTTCTCAAAATGTCAGGTGCCTAAGGGAGATTAGGAAGGCAATAAAGGCTCTTGACAATGCAATTCCAAAGTTGTCTTTTCAGAGGCTTGTTAGCGAGATTTGTGACAAATATAGTTTGGATAGTTTCAGATGGACAAGAACAACTCTTAATTGTATACAAGAAGCCACAGAGGATTTTTTAGTTGAGTTTTTTCAAGATGCCTATATTTGTGTTGCTCATGCTCATAGGCTCACACTCATGGACAAGGACATGGTAATTCTTAGGAGACTAAGATATAGATTTTCAAAGGTCCTTGAGCCAATTCCCCTCACTGATGTGAAGACTTTTAATATCCTTAATGTGCCCCCAGCTAGGAGAAAGAAAGATGATTCTGGTCTCAGGGTTGAGGATATCACCCATGAGAGGGATACAAGGCAACATGAAAAAGAGGAGAAAGCTAAAGAGGAACAAGCAGATAAAGAAAGGGAAAGGGCTAAAGAAAGGGAGGCAGAGCAACTAGAGTCCTTTGAAAATGAGCTGGCCACCCTTCTTGAAGCAGCTAATCCAAAAGGATTCAGTGTATTTTGTTTCTTACCTGGTGACATAGGCAAAAGAACTGAGCTTATCTCCTTTGATGCTGCATGTGTTCAGATTCTTAAGGATAAAAGAAGAGAAGTAAATGACAGTATTATTCTTGTTGGCCTAAGGTATATCCACCCATAATTACTTATACTTTTTGATATTTTTTTAACAATAAGGATTTTCTTGTTTATACTCATTATTTCTATGCCTTTTCTAGGTGTATAATGTATGAGTTTCCTTTGGATATGCAACAAAAAATTGAGGTTCTTGATCCATCTATCTCATTCTTTATTAGGAACGAGCTTGATACAAGTTTTATTGAGCACTGGTTCAATCTGATTGACTTCGATACTTTGGAGCTTCTTATGATTCCATATAATGAAAAGTAAGTGATTCAATATTCTATTAGAGCTTTTGAGATTTTATCCTACTAACTTGTTGAGATATTATTGCTTTTAGTTCTCATTGGAGCTTGATTGCAATAGACCTTGTGGATAAGCAATGCTTTTTTATCAACTCTATGAAAGGAAGCCATGGAAATGCTAAATTGTAAGTTATATTATCCAAGGGCTCCTTGATATTTCAATTCTTTTTTTTGTAAGTACTCTAAATTTTAATATATTTTATATATAGAGGTGCCAAAAGATTAATTGAAGAGCTAGAGAAAAGACCCCCTATGCCGTCTAATTTGCTTGCAACAATGCAATATAGACAAGTTGCGGTAAGTTATTGATTAAAATAATTAAAACATAAGTTTATTTTATGAACTACCATCCGTCCTCTTTATAGTTATACTTTGTGTTGGTGGTTGCAGTGTCCCCATCAGGATGATAGCCATTCTTGTGGCTGGAGGGTGATTGCAAATGCTAGAAGAATGGTTAACTTTGTTTATCTTAATGATGATAAACATGTAAAGGTAATATGAAAGATGCTAAACTTTAAGATAGATATTAATTGCAAATAGTCCATTGATGATAAAAATATAGTCTATTGTAAGAACAACAATGAACTAAAACTCTTTTTTCTATAAATGTGTGACAATTTTCGAATGATTGCTATGCATTTGAGCATGTTTGGTACGTCAGAGCAAAGCTCTTGAAGTATATAATGGTCAATTGTATACAACCAACAACAGAGATTGGTGGGGATTTGCAGCATGAAGGAGATACAGTGCCTATAACCACAGAAGGCGAAGCCACATCTTCAACACCTTCTATACCCAAGACATCAAAGAAAGGCAAAAGGACTCCTAGAAAGGATAGTTCCCCAAAAAAGAAATAGCTTTGCCATATCGCCTTGTAAGCCTTCATATATAGAAATTTGCCCTTCATCCCTTGTATATCTCATAGAGATGGTAGATAGATATTTGCTACAAAATTTGTACATATATTTTATATTGATAATAAAGATATATTTTCTTGAATGTCCTTGCAATGTATATTATTTTCTCTCCTTTTCGATATCTGCAAAAAATAAATTACAAATGTTTGTTAGTTAGAAAGTGAGATCTTGATATACATCTAAGTAGATATAATATGATGTGAAAACTTATTCGTTCCTTGTCAAGTTGGAATACAAAGGAGCATGGTAGTTCAATGTCTTCATTTTGTAAATCCATCCTCACTTGATATAGCGTACATGATTTTCTAATCTTTAAGATTGCAATAATATCCTCGTTGAACCAAATATCAAGATCCACTATAGGATCTTTGTTGAAATCATTAAGATTCTGGTCTAAAGCAACTAGACTACTACCAACAAAATGCCATCAACTATAATAAAAGCTAAGGATAAAATTTTGAGTAGCAATCATATATTTACAAGCTATAGAGTCTTGATCTATCTTACATATAATTTTTCCTTCTGTCCTTGTATCCCATCCTTCATCAACAAACTGTATGATATGATCATATGTTAGTCTCTTCACTGAAAGCATGATTTTTGTTATTCTTATCTCCATATCAAAGAAGAAATTAATAAATATATTAATAGGCATAAACAAAGTAACTTTGCTTAGCCTACTTGAGATATTAGATTTTAGTGCTTTCTGGATCTCAGAAAATATCTTACATCTATAGCCCTCACTAGTAGCTGGACTTGGCAAAGGCCACTCAAAGCTTGAAAAATCTGGCGCAAAGGAAGGAGGTTTATTGATCCCCATTGGCAATGCCGCATAGGAATAACATAAGAATGGTCATAAAAGAATATTCCATTCTCTGCAAGCTCTGTCTTCTTTCTACCTCTATACATTTCTTCTCCAATTGAACCATGTATAACATCAATAACATCAATAATAGACTCCACTGGTTGCCATTCCTCAAGATTAGAGGGATAGACATCTACAAGACAAACAAATATTATAATGGAAAAACCTAAACCATGTTTAAGAAATGAAAAACTTTAAGAATCAAATTCTTACAATTTGGTCTATGCATTGGAAGCTTTGAAGATCCAGGTTTCAAACATAGCTCTCTATGCATGAACACATGTTGCACTAGTACCTCTTTGATGCTATTCTTATTTGCTCCAAGCTTAAAATCTCGGATTCTGTCCTTCCAAGCAGAGATAAATGAGCTCTCATGTCTTTGCCTTTTTCCACGTTTTGCTTGTTGCATGGTGATCCAACTACCTTTGCTAATGATAGTAGGAATCCATCTTCCATCAGTTTGGAATGAGTTAAACACTGATATGCATGTGATTTGGGAGCTTGGACGCCTTGTTGAAGGTCGAATTTCTGTATCCATGGTAGAAGAGAGAGAGATATGCACACAAAGAGAGAGAGAGAGAGAGAGAGAGAGAGAGAGAGAGAGGACTAGGCTACCATAACGGAGGGAAAAACAATAGAGGAATAAAAGAAAGGAGGGAAAAAACTGAGCGCCATGCTTTTCACCAATTTGAATTTCGATTACATTAGTCATTATCATTAATCTAAAAACATCATTAAATAAAAGTAGCCGAGACTCTATGCCATTAATGTAAAAGATGTCATAATCACGAATATAAGAGACTAAAAATAGATAATAAAAATACAAATTCGTAATATTATTATATTTATATATTTCTGTAAAATGATTTTTTACTTTTTTTTTAATAGAAGTTCCGTTACGGAGGCTTTGCTCTTATTGGTCTAGAGCACTCTCTCTCCACATCCTAAAAGGCATTTTCGAGACCTCAAAACTCCCCTAATGATGGAAGGTATGATAATGATCATAAGGACAGGGACTCTAAGAAGTCCAGGTCCAAGTCAAGTGGTCGCAGTAAGTCCCGTGGATGGAAGTCTACTGATCTTACCTGTCATTATTGTGGGAAAGCAGGACATATTAGGCCGCAGTGTCATAAAATGCACGATGATAAGCGCAAGGAAAAAGAAAAAAGAAAAAGTACAGGAAAAATCTTCTGAGCGTAGTATTGTACCTGCAAAGTCCAGTGTGAAGATAGAAGAGATCAATGTCATGCAGGCCACTGATTCAGATGATGATTACATACTTGCACTTCTTCATGCGATGCCTTACAGACTTTTGAGATACATTCTGTGTATGCGCAGTGCTGGCTCTTGGATTTGGGTGCGTCCTTTCATATGACACCATGTTGAGATTGATTTCATACCTATCGTACCATGTCTGGTTCTGTGCGTCTTGGTGATGACAGGTCTCTTGATATTGTGGGCATTGGAGATGTTAGGCTGTAGTTTTCTTCTGGCAGTTCTTCTGTTTTGCATGATGTACGCCATGTCCCTGTGTTGACTTGTAGCCTTATGTCAACTAGACAGCTTGATGATGCAGGGTATTTTGTGTCCTTTGAAGACTTTGCATGGAAGATTACTCGTGGCAAGCTTGTACTTGCAAGAGGTGCCAAGTCTGGCAGCCTCTATCCCTTACTTGTATCTGGAGCTACCTTGGATCATGTTTTGTCTGTGGGTTCTATTCTCCATGTATCCCTTTGGCATGCTCGTTTGGGTCATATGTCTCTTAAAGGAATAAAAATGCTCTGTGCTTTGCAATATCTTCTGCCTTTTGACTCTTTGCATTTCGATTCTTGTGATCATTGTTTGTATGGCAGTCAAACTAGAAATACGCATAAAAAGTCTGGTAAGAAACGCATGGGTGAGCCCTTGGCTCTTGTTCACTCAGATGTATATGGGCACATGCCCTGTCGATCACTTGGTGGGGCAAAGTACTTTATTACTTTCAAAGATGATTACTCACGTAAGGTTTGGACTTATCTCATAAAGAGGAAATCTTATGTCTTAGACACATTTCAACATTGGCTTGGATTGGCAAAGAACCAATCTAGGAAAAGGCTAAAATGCCTAAGGTCAGATAATGGGGGTAAGTATGTATTACGTACTTTCGAGCAGTTTTGTGATGAGCGGGGTATTAAGCATAAGTTGACCGCCCCTTACACCCCTCCCTAGAATGGTATGACTGAACGCATGAATAGGACCATTCAAGAAAGGGTCCGTAGCATGCTTAGGGAGGCTTGGCTTACCGCAGCACTTTTGGACTAAAGCAGTTACTACTACAGTGCATCTCATTAACAGGTTGCCTAGCAATGGCATTGACTTTTAGGTTGTAGAGGAGGTATTGGTAGGCAAGCCCCCCCTCTTATGATCATTTGCATATCTTTGGATGTAAGGCATTCGGGCACGTGCCAAGGACAAATGCAATAAGCTGGATTCTAAAAGTGTCAAATGCATTTTCATTGGCTATGGAGATGGCAGGAGAGATGGATTACCATCTATGGGATCCGCAGGCACAGAAAGTGATCCGCAACCATGATGTCATCTTTCATGAGGACAAAATGCATATGCAGCCTGTGAAAATGGTTGAAGTACGCAGAGTTATCTTTCAGTAGGGGCCACTTGCTCCCATTCAGCTCGCTCCACGGCTTGCTAGACAACGTGCAGCATCACCTGATGCTCATGGCCCGGATGTTAGACATGCTGATGTTAGACAAGATGTCGTTCAGGCAGCAGAGCCTGAATTGAGGCATTCTACTAGAGATAGATGACCTCCTGACCATTTTGTGCCCTCTATGGATTATGTACTGGTTAAAGATGCAAGAGAGCCTCTCACTTATGATGAGGCTATGCGCAGGGGTGATTGTCACTCTTGGAAGAGGGCTATGCAGTCTGAGCTTGACTCATTGCATAAGAATCAGACTTGGGATTTGGTTTCCTTGCCTCAGGGTAAGAAGGCTTTGCCATGCAAGTGGGTGTACAAGCTGAAAAGTACCCCTGGACACCCCAAGCCAGCATACAAGGCTCGATTGGTTCGCAAAGGGTTTTAAGCAGGAGCATGGTGTTGACTTTGATGAAGTCTTTTCTCCTATGGTCAAGATGACCACCCTATGCTTAGTCTTGGCCTTGGTTGCACAGCTTGACATGGACTTGTACCAGATGGATGTCAAGACGGCTTTTTTACATGGAGACTTGCATGATGAGATTTACATGGAGCAGCCTAAGGGCTTTGCAGACCCTGGCAGGGAACACCTAGTGTGCAAGCTAAAGAAGAGTCTATATGGTTTGAAACAGGCACCTAGGGAATGGTACCATAAGTTTGATGCATTCATGCAGTCAGGCCTATAGTCGCAGTGCTATGGATCCGTGCTTGTACACGAAGAAAGCCCATGATGGTTCTTTACTGATTTTGGTACTCTATGTGGATGACATGCTTTTAGGAGGGATAGCTCATGAGGAGCTAAATGCTCTTAAGGCTCAGCTCAAGAAGAGCTTTGAGATGAAAGATCTCGGACAGGCCTCTCATATACTTAGTATGTGCATTACACGCGATCGATCTTAGGGACTACTCTATCTGTCACAGAGGGAGTACATTCATAAAGTCCTTCAGCGCTTCCGCATGCAGGATGTTAAGCCTATTGGCTGTCCATTACCTTCTCATGTGAAGGTTTCATAGGCCGACAATCCGTAGACAGATGAGCAGGGGGACGAGATGGCCAAGATTCCCTATGCATCAGCCATGGGCAGTCTTATGTATGCCATGATCGCCACCCATCCAGATATTGCTTTTGTAGTTGGGGTTGTGGCACGTTATATGGCTACACCTGGCAAGAAACATTGGGATGCCATAAAGGGTATCATGAGGTACCTAACGGGCACATCAGATATGTGTCTTTGTTATGGTAGCCATGATACAGGAGTCGTGGGGTACACTAACTCTGATTATGTAGGACATGCAAATAGTAGGAAGTCCACTTCTAGCTATGTGCTCACTTATGCTGGAGGGACTATCTCTTGGATGTCCAGGGCAAGTGTACGGCCCTTTCTACTACAAAGACCGAGTATATTACGGCCACAGAGGCTTGCAAGGAGGTTGTCTAGTTAGGCCGTTTGATTGCTGACCTTGGTATGATAGATGCTATGCCTACACTGCATTTGGATTCTATGAGTGCCATTTAGTTGGCCAAGAATCCGGTCTTCCATGCGAAGACGAAACATATTGAGGTGAGGTATCACTTCATTTGCGAGGTCATTGAGGACATGTCTGTTGACCTTGTTAAGATTCCAACTGAGCAGAATCCTATAGACTTGCTCATGAAGAGCCTCACTACTAAGCACTTTGCCTTCCTCAGGAGATTAATGGGCATTGGATGAGATGACATCTTTTTCCTCATCCTATTGTACATGTATACATGTTGTACTATCTTTTCTTTTTTTTCTCTCTCTCACTGGGGAAGATTCGCCTTTAAGTAGGAGGTTGTTAGGATTAAAGGTGCCTCTGCCTAGCTGCCCGTGTATTACTACACTGACAGTACCCGCCACTGCACAATGTAGGTGGCAGGCGCTTGTCACAGTCACTTATTCTTTATTTCTTTAGTGACAGTTTGAATAAAGGAAGGCCCGGCCATACATTGTAGTTGTTGGAGTTCCCACTTTTGAGTCTCTCTCTCTCTTGGCTCTTTCTCTCCATCCGCCATAGCTCTCATCGCCAAGCTTCTTCCTCTTGGGTTCCACTTCCCTTTCAAAAATAGCATCTCTAAGATATGGTGATTCCTCCAAAATAGACGTGGCCTCCAAGAAGCTTCTTCCAAAGTTAGAAACCTCCACTTAACCAATTATTCCAATAAATATTGATCAAGATCTAAGCTTCTTCTCTCACTAGCCTATGTTATCCTGAGGAATATACTGAATGATGCCTTCTTTATCTATAAGTGGTAGCTCTCTTATAAAATGATGGAAATCAAACTTAAAAGAAATCTATTGATAGGTCCAAGAAAATATGATAAAGCTAGAGGAACGTAGCCATTTCTTACTGAATTATTCATGGCAAAAAAGGTAGCCATAGCCAAGAACCAAGTGAAACTTATAATAGAATGCATGACACATACCTCATGCAATGGTGGCTATGGAAACACACTTCCATGAAAGGTGGGAGGAGAACCTCAAGCTCCATAAGCCGATTTATAATGATTTGTAGGTGCAATGACACATTCTTAGACTTTTTAGCTATCCCTAATTCTAAGTAATTACAAAGGCTCTTACAAAGGTTTGGGCTAAAATTACCTCATTACACACCATCCTTGCCCAAAGAAGTTATGTTCTCAAAATTGAAATATAGTGAAAATGATAATGGAATCTCAAGGTAAGAAGTATTGCAACTTGTAGATCCTTGTTGAAGAAGTACAACAAAAGTGTAATGAAGATCATGAAGAAAATAGCACAAATAAAAGACCAACAGCGAATTTCTTGAGAGCTATAAGGAACAGGGCTGGTTGTACTAAAATGCTTATAACTCTTCATAAATGGCTCCAAATTGTGCAAATGAAGTGCTTCTATAAGTTAGACACCATAAAGCATCTTCTCAAAGCATAAAAATTTGAGTTTGATGGAGTTATCATATTTTAGTTCATTGCAAAATTTTAATATAGCAAGCTATTATATATAGTAAAGTTAGTCATCTTCTTATAAACGCCATGAAAAAGAGTTAACATATGCATATGGTTTCCAAGTAGCCTCTTGCATGGGTAGTCCATGCCCTTTAATAAAATATTACAACATCGAATAGTTCCTTAAAACCTTATATCTTTCACCAATGACCTCCAATTCATAGATGATCAAATCATCTTCATCCCTAGGAGGAAATTCCTCGAGTACCTTGATGTTAGGACCCATATAATTCTTTAGTTGGGAGATATGAAAATCATGAATTCTAGTGGTAGAAGGCAATTAAAGCTTGTGAGCAAGATCCCCAAGTCATTGAATGATTTGGTAAGGACCATAAAATCTATGAGCTAATTTATTTTGTCCCCTCTTGAGTGAAGCATATCAAGACTTAGGAAACTTCAAAAATACACAATCTCCCACTTCAAACTCCAAATGCCTTCGTTTCTCATCAGCATAAGGTTTCATAACATCTTGTGCCTTGTAGATATTTTCTTTACATTGGTTCATGAGTGCTTCCATTTTCTCCATTTCATCCTTCAACTTGAGGATTAACAATATTGTGAAAAAGGGCTAAGGATACTTGTACTTTATAGCCATAAAGTACTTCAAATGGTGACATGCCAATGCTCAACTGATGGGTATTATTGTAAGAAAACTCCAAAATATGTTTGTTGACCCACTTGATTTGTCCATCCATTTGGGAATCTTTGATGGAAGCCCATGAAGCTTAAATATTCCTTCCATGAATTGTTCAGCAACCTGCTTTTCTGAATATTGCACTTTGTTAGGATGAAATGGGTTGATTTGGCCAATCGATTGACCACAAAAAAAAAAAAAGCTATGCTTGGTGATAGGAAGCTATGTAATGAAGTCCATGAATAATATATGTCCTATGCACTCAAAGAGAAGACTAGCACTTTTCCTAGGAAGCAAATGCATGTGAGGTTTTTCATTGCACGTACAAAAATTTACAAAGATTCATTGACATTACCTATCCTTCAACAACGATGCTCCCATCTTCTAAAATCTACAATCCAATTCCCATGGCCATTCAAGTTTATCCAATAAAACAAACTATTAGTAAACTATACCAACATCAACAACACCAACCTCTAGAAGCTTGTCACCAACAACAACTTCAATTAGCACTTGAGTATTAAAATGGAATTCTCCAATCTCTTCAACAATGACTATCATCACTTCTCTAAAGAACAATAACCAAACCATCCCCAGCATTCCACATCTATAGTGCAAGCTGAAGCATGCTAGCTACAATAGTAAGTGCCAAGGGATTGGAACTTGTTTAGAAGGTGGGTAATCTTAACCTTAAGAAGTGAAGAAGAGCAAAATTCAAGTCAAGTCAAAATAGAAACATGCAATTCAAGTGCCAAAATCCATTCAAAAAGGAATATTTTTAAAGGTATACTTTAGGCACTTTCATCTGCAATGTGCAATTATAATGTATTCTAAATATTTCTTATGGATGCATTGTAATTTTTCAACATTATTTGAGAGTGGAGCTTGCTCATATGTAAAGTGTAACATACCCCAAAGTTAGACTAGTAGACTTATAAAACACGTGTAGATTTTGGTATGAAACATCCATTCACTTTGGTTTAGAAGAGCTCCAATTAACATAAGATATATCTACAAATTGAAAAAGGTTTGTTCAAAAGCCTAAAAGGTGGATAGGCTGCCCAATTTTTGGTGGAAACCCTAATCCTAATGTATAAAAACTAAAAAGTGAATAGAAGAGATAATGCTTGGGTGTGCAACTTTAAGAGCAACCCTTCTCCTTGCTTCCATCCCATCTTCTTGTGCACCTTATTGAGAGTGAGGTCTAAGAGTGAAGCTCTTCTCTTTGCTTTTCTTCTCTTCTTCCCCTTCTTTTTCCATAGTGTGGACGGTGAGAGGTAGAGTGGGAGGTTGAGATTGAGTGAGAGAGGGTGTGAGGGAGAGTGAAGGATTGATTGTTGAAGAAGCTCTTCTCTACACCTTCTTCTTCTCCTTCTTCTCCATATATCCTCCTTTCATTGGAGTGCTTGTAGATCAAATTGGATGTAATGGAGTAGCAGGAGCACATCAAGGAGCAGTACATGAATCATAAGGCTACCAACAAACCTTTTACAATGTTTAGACTATAATGCACAAAAGTGAGAAGGTGAGTCTACTATATCCTCTTTAGTCATTAGTTTTCTCGCTTGCATTGGGAGTGTAGGGAGAGTAAATAAGAGTCCTTCCAATGCCATTTGAGCATTTGCTCTAAAAATTTTAGCCAATTTAGGGAGTCCTTAATGTTGATAATAGTTGGCTTTACCTAGCATAAAAGGATGATTTGAAAGCAACATAAACCTTTCTCTGCTAGTTTTTTGTTCAGATTTATATTGATATGTTTATTGCCTGAATGATTCGACATTCTACTTGTTTGAGTGCATAAGATTTTTTAAATGAGAATAAAGTTGTGAAGCCAGAGCTTGACAATTTATTAGAGCATATAATTGCTTAGTGAGGATTATTTACTTGCCAATACTTTGCATTTCCTTGAAACATCATATTAGTCATTACATTTTGTATCTATCAAGCTTTTTATTATTTGAGACGTAGACTACCATCCTTACTTTCTAAGGTTCAATGATTGCATTTGTTTCAAAATATATTAATAAATAAATACAATCATTAGAGAATATGGACCGCACATGCTTAGGGGTGAGATTATACTTAATTTTTAATTTTTCTCTTTCCTTGTTTTAAAATTTTACCACTTTTTATTTTTTTGAAGAGAGAAAAAGACAAGTTTTATGGTTATTCTATTCACAATGCTAGCAATCATGATCGTTTATTACACCAAACTACAATTCTCTTGCCATTTTTCACTTCAACCTTACCTCTTTCATCTCCTTTTTTTTAAATATAATTATATTTCCCTCAATTTAGATAGACATTTGATATCCCCACCTTATCTCAAAGGTAATACCTTTCACTTGGTGAATTCACGTGTTGTTTTCTTAGGTCAAGAAAGCATGACATGTGACACATATATTTAAAAATCCCTCTAAAATATGGGATAAAATTTTATTCAATTTGCAAAAGATAGGGTCCACTCTAATGTTCATTTTAAAGTTAGAATCTTTTGGCTTATTGTTAGCCTTATGATGAAGCTCTACAATATTTATAATAAACTTTTGACTTGCTCCTTATGCATTCGGAAAATGATAACATTGTTATTGCTATTAGAGTACAATTGAGGAGTTGGTGGGTGTTTGATCCAAGCTATGTCCAAGTGCTCTTATATGAAAGATTTATAGAGACATCATTGCAATGGTGGACAATTGAGTCATAAACTAGTCAATTTAACGACAAGGATTTCTAAAGTTTTCGCAAACCATGTTGTTTTCTTACATCAAGTAATCACAACATGTGACCCATACCTTTAAAAACTCCATTTGAAATATGAGATAAAATTTTACTCACTTTGTAAAGGATAGTGTTAACTCCAATGTCGATTACCATAACAACTTGGAAATTAGAGTCTTCTTACTTGTTGTTAGCCTCATGCTAAGGCTCTACAATATTTTCTTCAAATTTTTGACTTTTTTGTTAAGATTCAAGAAGTGGATTACATTGTAAGTGCTGCTAAAGTACAATTGAGGAGGTTGTTGGTATTTTCTCCAAGCTATGTTCAAGTGCTCTTACATCAAAGATCAGAAAGACATCATTATGGAGTTATCCAATTATAGGTATTCCTAAAGTTTTGGTGGATTGTAGCCACATTGACCCAATTAAGGCACCATGTATGAACATGTGTGTCAAGTTTTCATGTTGTTGTTTTTGTTGATAGTGAACTCATGTGTATCCTCTATGAACCACATATAATGCAATGATGCTTGCAATGATGCTACAATTTTTGTGGATCTAGTAGAGCCACATAGAGTATGTTAAAGCACCACTATATCAAGATATTTGAAAAATGTTTGCCTCAAGTATTGATGTTGATATAGTGAAAATTTGATGGGTTTTCTAGGGCTTATGGGAAATTTGTTGGGTGTTAGATGGGAAAAAAAGGGTTGGATGTGCCAACTCTTGTTAATTCCAAATCAGTGGTTCATATCTGATACTTTGAAAAAGTGACATCCTTGGGTTTGGATATTGCTTGGATGTTCATGTTCTCGTAAGATTTTGATTTGGGAATCAAGCTCTAACTTCCTTGATTGCTTACTAAATGAGGGCATAAATTCATTGTCATGTACCAAACATGATTTGCTTGTTTATTGGGCCATTAAACTTGGAACAAGGAATAGTCATTATGGATTTGGATAATCACACAATAGCATAAGTTGAGATTTCATAGTTGTTCTTTCCAAGTTTAGGTATAATGATATCTTCTATAAAATGGGTATGAAACTACTCTATTATGCTTTTCAAGTATTTGCATTTCTATTTGCAAGTTTTTGCATTAATGAGTACTTTTAACTCATAAAGCTCCATAAATTAGGGTTGGCACTTTACACTATTTGATTTTATTTGTTCATTGAGGCCTTACTTTGGAAGATTGGTTGATAGTAGTCTAAACAATGGTTATTCAAGGACTTGCCATAAGTAGATGGTTCCACATACCACTAACATTTTAAAAATACTAGATGTTCCACACTTTATTAACAAACAATTGTTGATGGAATGTCATTATTGTTAAAAGTTATGTCCTTTATTACAGATGTTAATGACCCCCTTAGTGTGCTATTAACTAGAGAACATTGAGAGGCAATTAGGCCTTTGATGAATGGTGAATTGACAACTTTCAAGCCTTGAAAATCCACATGCTAGGGAAAAGGTGGGTTGGGCAAGAAAATCCACTTCCTCTTGTCACCGTCTCGAACACATTATAGGGTTGTGCTTGAAGTATGTAATTTGTTTTTCTTATTGAGGAGATGATTTTAGATAAATCACACACTACCAAATTTTTTTAACACAACATGGGTTATTTCATATCATCTTGTTAAGGGCAAATCATTTTGACAAAGTTGAAGGCAATGGAAAAAGTGGGAAAGCAACTCAAAGATGGTAGTAGATTCTCCATGGTCCACATCTTCCTCTTTCCAAGTTTTAGAGCATCTTGTTCTCATGACACATGTGCCCATGGAAGATTTTGAGGCATCTAAAGTGGGGGTTGACATGACCTTCATAGCCTATCTTGAATCAAGAGTAGAGATAGCTTTCAAGCCGCATATTGTTATGTTATTGCTTAATGAGAATAAATATTGTGCTAAATAATGGCTTGTCTCTTATCATATGTACATTGTTGAAAATTTTCCACTTGTATTATAAATCATCAAGCATAAAAATTTGATGAGGGAAATTTCACAGACATCTTCACTTTTTCACACATTAATATAGCCTTAAATTAACAAAAAAAAAAAGCTATAACTTAAAGACAATTGACCAATGCACAATAAAATGCCAAGAGCTACAAAATTGAAGTCCTTTTTAAGCTTAAAAATTGGTACTAATATTTTGAAACTCTTGTTTGGTTTCTACCCTCGAACAAATGAGTAAGATGAGTGGCCTTCTAGCGAACAGCTTGAAATTCACACTAGATTTTCAAGTTATCTGCAAGAAATCT
This sequence comes from Lygodium microphyllum, assembly GCF_053477565.2. Taxonomy (NCBI): domain Eukaryota; kingdom Viridiplantae; phylum Streptophyta; class Polypodiopsida; order Schizaeales; family Lygodiaceae; genus Lygodium; species Lygodium microphyllum. The sequence continues at coordinate 133,908,637 of NC_141145.1, forward strand.
CAAGAATATGGCCATATAAATTGGTGTAACTTGCCTTTTTGGTCCTAAGATCTGCTTCACCTGAGTGTTGTAAATACTTTACTTGAATCAATATATAAGTACCCCATTTTAAAAAGATAAGTGACCTTTCTTCTTTTGATGTATGAGTGTCTCATACCATGCCCAAATTGTAAAACCATTGTCAAACTTGCACCTCATATACCAAATCACAAAACAATAATGTAAAATGTACCTATGAGAATCTCATCAATTATTCTCCCCTATAATTTCCAAGAAAGTGTTAGTGGACATCACTTGTTGATTTGACGAGCTCGACAAAAGAATTTTGAAGTCATATCAAGGGAATACTCATTTTATTGTGCATGGGAGACCCAAAGCACTTAGAATCAACTTTAAGGAAAGAAAAGGCATTGCAAGGGTCTTTCGACCTCATCAATGCTTCTAAAGCACTCATCAATGCTAGGTAGTGGGAAAAAGATGCATGATCTTCTCTTTTACCATGCAAAGTTTCCAAAAAATGGTCCAATGTCCTCATCAAGATCCTCAAAGAGAGAAAGTTTCATTAATAATGGACTGGAAAAAGTAGGCCTTGTAAAGTTTGCCTCACTTTACATGTGCTTCTAAGTTGAAAGAAATCACCATCCATTTGTGAGTGGGCAATGCAAAATGAAGTGACTTGCTATTTAATAACATTCATCCCAACAATTCTCAAGAATGAGAAACAAACACTTACCTATGATGGGGATTCTCCTCTTAAAAGTATTGTGCCTTTGAGATATGGACATTATTGCAAATCCAAGTCTTAAGTTGATCATTTATAAGGTTATATGAAGAATAGCAATGTCTTTCTAGACCAATAATGAGTGAAAGCTCTACATAGCTCATTGTTTTAACTTGACCCATAAGCCAAAAGCATAATTTTTTTCGTGAGAAGTGTTTTCTAATCTTTCCATTTATAATGTGGCATGTTGTGCATATTACGTTCTTAATTTCAATTTTGATGGAGTGAGGTTTTGAAATTATTTGTGTTGTACTATACATTTTTCTTTTCCTTTGTAAATTTCCCTTATAAAGTAGTTCTTTTCCTCTATTCTCAAGAGTTAAGTATTATATCATACATGATGCATGGAGAACAATGTCTAAAGTACAACTAATGGTATATGTAAACATGAGCCAATATCACAAATATCTAGAACACTAGATTTTCTAGGTGCCTAGATTTTGTAGGATACTTTTATCATTCTATGAAACCCATGAAACCTTATGTAATTTCTTTTCAAATGGTACCACCCAGGTAAATAGATAAGCCTTATGGTGAGCTATTTCTTTTCTTGTACAAAATCATTAAATATGGTCAATGGGCTAGTCTTGAATATCTTTTTCTTATCACTCCCATCAAGAAAGTAATGAACAATTTTTTGTTTGAATATTTTTTCCATAAGTCTATGATCTACAAAGGTAGCAAAGGAAAATATCAAAGAAAGGGTTAGGTCAATAAAGAGGAAACTACACTCTAAGTTTAAGAACTAGGATAGCTTGACACATCAACAATTTGGCTTGCTAGAGTATGCATAATACTAGAGAAAAATAGCACAACGTTGAAAGCCATATGCACTGCTATTGGAGTGTGCCTTTTTATGGCCTCTTTACCTGGCATTATTCTCAAATATAGGGCATTGTATTGCATGTTTCTTGTTTAGAGATAAATCCATATTGCACACCTAGACCACTAGCATCCTTTTTCATGCATCCTCCAAGTGAAATTCTTATGTGTTACATGGAAATGCTAAATTAGAATGATATTTCTATCTTATAGACTATAGACCGTATTAGTAATGGTATTTGGTAAAGGATGAGAATGAGGCTTTTCACAACCTTGCAAGGAGATAGTATGAAATGTGGCCAACTAACTCATGTATCCTTTGAATGTCGAAGCTCTAGAAGGGCAACATGATAAATCAAAAGTGCCTAGAATGTGGGATTACACATATGTACCCACTTCCCTAGGGACAAACCTTCAACTGGTAAGATTTTCATACACTCAATCCCCTTGATTCTTTTTAGAGTAGAATCATTCAAATGAGATTCCTAGCTAATCCCTTTGAACAACATCACTTGTACCCAAAGTAATATAGGAGGTGCAAGTGGAGGTCTTGCTAGATCTTCAATGATAAGATGGATTTATGATAGGAAAAATATATCCAAAAGGATATCCAAAAGAAGGGTTGCAAATAAAGTGATCATGAAGACAACAACAGCAAGATTACATCTATATCTTATCTTGAATACACTTCCAACCACATATCCTCATTATGCATATTTGCCACACTCCTTAGAGACCCAAAAATCACATGCTAGAATTCCTAATGCACATACCCACCAGTACCCCATACTCAAAAATCTCGTGTCATAAATATATGTGATAACCTACTTTCAATTGTAATAATATACATATGCAATAGATACAATGTACACTAATAAATGGGGATCTGTTTCTTACATGCAATAGTCCATTGATATCACATTTTTAGTATGATTTTTTTTAATTAAACTATTTTATTTTGGCTAAAAGGAACTTGAGTTTATTGAATGCCTCTTACTAATGTACCATGTTAGTAGATATTGACATGTTCTCAATTTGTGCATGACATGCAACTCCAATGGTTGATGTGCTCTCTCTCTCTCTCTCTCTCTCTCTCTCTCTCTCTCTCTCTCTCTCTCTCTCTCTCTCTCTCTCTCTCTCTCTCTCTCTCTCTCTCTCTCTCTCTCTCTCCACGCGAGGTCCCCCATGCCTATGCTACATGTAATGAATTTCCCCTCTTTTCATGAAAGGCATAACCAAACTTGTATAACATGTTTGAGTGCATTGAGTTGCCCCTCTCTTCTTTCAAGATTATGGGAGAGAAGGAAGGAGTCTCACTTGTAGCTTTCTCTCTTACACAATGGGGGAATACACACAAAGGTGGAGGCTGAAAATAGTTTTCCTCTTCTTAGTTGTGTAAGCCAAAAGAACTCTAGTACAGAGAAATAGAAGAACCCTATATATGGGTCTCAAAACCAAACTCAACTAACTAAGGTGGCATACTAACTGAGCCACGAACTAGAGTAGATAAGGATAGCTATCATCTAGCTATTATTCATGGGCGGTGTACCAACCGCATCTGCAGCTAACAAGTCGGTGACATAAATGCACAACGGTCACCCTGGCATATCACGAGTGGAGCTCGATATCTCAACACTCCCCCTTGAGCTCAATCCCAATTCCTACACACCAAGCAGGTCTCTGAACTTACGCAACTTCTCTGCGCCCAATGCCTTCGTGAATATGTCAGCTATCTGATCCTCTGTGCTGACATAAACTAGATCAATAAGACCTAGTAAAACCCTCTCCCGCACATAGTGATAATGCACCTCAATGTGCTTCGTTCTAGCATGATAGACTGGGTTATTTTCCAAGTGTATACTGCTCATGTTGTCACAATAAATGACAACTGGCCCATCTGTAGGCTGATGCATATCATAAAGTAGCTTATGCAACCAAGCTACCTCACATGTAGACATTGCTGCACCCCTGTACTCAGCCTCTGTGCTTGACAAGGCAATTGTAGGTTGTTTCTTGCTGCTCCAAGTGACTGCAGCACTCCCAAAAGAGAACACATATTCACTGGTAGATCGTCTATCAAAAATACTACCAGCCCAATCAGCATCAATGTATCCATGCAATTGTATCTGAACCCCAGTCTCATAAAATAGTCCATATTGCAATGTGGACTTCACATACCTAAGTATGCATCTAGCCGCATCCAAATGCGGTTTCCTTGGAGCCTGCATAAACTGACTTACCAATCCAACAGCATAGCTCAAATCTAGCCTGGTAATAGTCATATAAATCAAACTTCCTATTATGCATCTATACATAGTAGGGTCTTCCAAAAGCTCACCTGCATCTGCGCTCAGCTTCACATTCTGCTCCAAAGGAACTAAAATAGGCTTACAGCCTGTCATCCCATATTTGGACAGCATGTCCAATCCATACTGCCTCTGCAAGAGCTGTATCCCACTTGGTGATCTAATCGCCTCAATGCCCAAGACATAATGCAGCTCTCCCAAATCCTTCATCTCAAACTTCTGCTTCAATAGCATTTTCACATGAAGGATATCTTCATCGCTATCACCTTTCATAATCAAATCATCAACATAAATGACAAGTAGCATAATACCTTTCTCTGTTTTTCTCACATAAAGTGAGAAATCTGCCTTGGAAATCTGAAAGCCAATAGTAACAAGATACTGTCCTATCTTGTCATACCATGCTCTAGGTGCTTGCTTCAAGCCATATAAGGCTTTCTTCAACCTACAAACAAACTCGGGATGAACAGCATGCACATAACCTGGTGGCTGCTCCATATAGACCTCTTCTTGCAAATCACCATGCAAGAAGGCATTCTTTGCATCCATATGATGTAAAGACCATCCCTTTGATGCAGCCATAGCAATGACTGCTCTTATGGTTGCCATCCTTGCAACCGGACTGAATGTTTCTTCATAATCAATGCCATGTGTTTGTGCATACCCCTTGACTACTAATCTTGCCTTGTATCTATTCATAGAACCATCTGCATTGTGTTTCACCTTATAAACCCACTTACAACCAATTGCATTCTTATCTTTAGGCAAAGGTACCAATTCCCATGTAGCATTTGCTTCCAAGGCATCCATTTCTTCATCCATGGCTTTCTCCCATTCTTCTTTTCCCATGGCTTGCTCAAAAGAAGTGGGTTTTGGTTCCTGTATCACTTTGAACATATAAGCATAGTGAATGGCTGTAAATCCATCATATTTCAGCCTATCCATAGGATACCTAGCTTTGGTAGACCTGCGCAAAGTAGGTTCACTCTTAGGTGCTCTCAAAACATCCCTAGTCTTCCTTACTCCAGGTGTAACAATAGAAGGAATACCCAACTCATCATCAATGCTCTGTTCTGAGCCACTGGATTCACCATCCACATAAGAGTGACCTGCATTCACATCAAACATGGGCTGATCTACCTTCTCTTTTCCTTTTCGTGAAACTTGCATACCACTATCTGCATTGTTTTGAGGAGATTCTCCTGATCTCAATCCCATGGCGAAGAATGTGAACCACTGCTAGAGGACACTCCAGGTCCACTAATATTTTGTGATTGCTGCTGTGAATTCTGTGCAACATTACCATTTTGTGCATCTACATCATCAATCACATTTACTGGTTTATACCAGCTACTCATCTCATCAAAAACAACATCTCTGCTCACTGTAAACTTACAAGTAGAAGGGTTATAGCATCTATACCCTTTCTGCTGTAGAGAGTAACCAATAAAGATGCACTTCTCAGCTTTTGGATCCAGCTTGGATCTCAACTCATCTGGCACATGAACATAGGCAATCCAACCAAAAATCTTCAAATGAGAAATATATGGTTTCCTACCAGTATACCTCTCCTCTGGAGTCATCCCACGTGTGATATGAAGAGGCACTAGAGATAGTACAGTGTCCCCTGAGTCACTATCATTTCAGTCTTCACTTCAAGTTTTCAACAACTACTTTTTCTATTTCAACTAGATTCAAAAAGCATCCATTAATCTCTTTCCAGGAAAAAAATACATCCCCAAGCTAAACATCCATCCATCAAAACACTTATAGAAGTATACAAAAGACAACTGAAGGTATAGAGAAGCTCAACAATACACTACTAAAGGTCTACGGAGGCCTAAAAACCATATAACTCAAACTAAAACCAACTCAAACCATCCAATATGCTCTTAATCATTCCTCAAATCACTCATTTACAATCTCAACATCTCAAACAAAAAGAAAACATATCAGAACAAAAGCAAAATCAATATATGAGAACCAAATAAATACACCATAGAACCAATCAGCACATCATAACTCAACTAAAAACCATTATAGGCTTCTCAAACATACTCAATCCATCCCAAAACACTTCCAAACTCATAAAAAACCAATCAATCAATCACAAAATCAACCATTTATCTCACAAAAATAACAAAAAATTGATCCCAAAAAACAAGTCAATTTAGCCCTCAACATATCCCCACACTTAATCAAGGAGTGTCCTCGCGACTTTATAAAAAAAGAGAATGAAAGCTCAAACACTACCATGACCCTTACATATCTTTCTTCAGATAAACTTGGATCTAAAAACACTACCATGACCCTTACATATCTTTCTTCACCAATCCCCAAACACTACCATGATCCTTACATATCTTTCTTCAGATAAACTTGGATCTAAAAACATATATGAAAGGAAAACCATAAAACCACTATGAACCATTTCAATAATGATTAAACCAATAACTCAAACCATTAAAGGATATAAGAGTTTTCTCCATCTCCTCCCATATTCTTCCAAGAGATCTTTAACTTCAACCACCATCTAGCTTTGATCATGTTTAGCAGCAACTACATCTCCATGTGACAAGGATAAAATACACAATATCATAAACATCACAGAATATAGAACACATAACTCACATTTACACAACAATAACATAGCACGAATGGCACAAGCCCCCAAAATTAGAGAGCAAAAAGAAGGAAAATTTTCATTAAAAATCATATTTAGTCAAAAACTACTCCATTGCTATGTAGGATGAAGATATTAAACTTCATGCTAAGCTTGAGACGTTCCAAGGCTTTGCTCCCATATACAAAGTGTATAGGCATGTTTTGGAGAAATTTTAAACAACACATTCTTTCCAACAAGATAATGAATCTAGTAGGACAAGCCTATACAAAGTAGTACAGTATATCCATGTAAGTAATAGTCATATCCTCATTAGGATTGATTGTCAGGTTTGGGATTGTTTTTCAAGTATTTAGATTGGACTATTGATGCATGAAAGCAAGATACCAACAAAAATGTGCATCAAGACATATAAAGATATCCTCAGTCTACTGAGCATGCACTCAAGAGTATTAAAGATAGAAGTTCAAACATGTTAAAGGATTCTCCCAAGACCTAGGAATGAGAGGCCAATTAAATACAAGTCTTATCACAAAATTGTGCAATATCCAATACCATCGATGGAGGATATCACTATCACGTCCAGGAGTATCCATCACTGATTGTGAAGGAAGGTTGAAATATTTAGTAGGTTGGGGTTTTTCAATAATAGGGGAACAATGAAGAGACGAGTAAGATAAATCATAAAAAGATTATAATTGAAGGGACAATGAGGGTGGCAAAGAAGGAAGAGATAATAAGAACATTTGAAGGGACTCTATTGAAAAGATAGAGGGAATAGGTGGAACAATAGGGGGAGGTTCAAAAGGGGTAGGAAAAGATATAGGATCAATGATGATGAATGGAGAACTAGTAAAGAGATGAATTTGAGGAGAGTTGGCAAGTGTGAAAGATAAGATAGGAATGGTATTTTGATAATTTGGAATTAAGAATGGAAATGTACAATGGTCGGCAATAGAAAATTAGGGCATAAGAAAGGAGATCATTAGGGTCGTATGGATAAATAGAACAACAAAATTTGAAAGTTTGGAAGAATTCATCTATGAACAAGGGATTATCCACAACATGTGTTAACACCTTAGAGCATAGCGGCTGGATATCATATTTATGAAAAAAACTCCATCGACGCCAGAGATCCATGACACCATCCTCCAAAGGAGGATGCCAAGCATGTCATTTGCACCTTGTTGATGGTAAATTTTAAGGCCATATGCTAAAGTCATCTCAACTAAATGTACATACATGACAATATAAGATAGCATCACCCACATAGAGATTCATGTTCTCCTCATCAAGAATTTGCAAATCTCCTTTGAGATACATGAAAGAAAGTAATTGGATCTCATGAGAAATTAACTTATCCACAAATCTATCAAATATTGATTTTAGCAAGTCTGCAGACCACGAATTATGCCACCCATCCTCTGAAGGTTCTAAATCCATGTTACTCAAAGAAATAAACAAGGTAAAGTGTTGTTGGTAGTCTAGAAAGAGGGCAGATGTGACAGCAATTCAACATAGCAAATAAAATCTTCTTGGACATAGTTCATGCATTGCTGAAGATGTTCTACCTTAGCACAGAAACCATCACATAATTTAGTATTTTGTTGTAACTGATGAAGCTCCTCTTAGAAGATAGTATAAAAGATACCATAGGAGCTAGAGGAGGAATAGAAAGGGTAGCTACTTTACTATGGATTTCTTCAATAAGCTTCTTCTGTGACTCTACAATTTCTTGAGAATGGTATAATTGACCCTCATATGTACCAAGATTACTAACTAATGCTACCATCTCCTCAAAAGCATAATTTTTCTCTTTAGTTACTGACACATTCTCCTCCTCTAAAGTAGTGATCTTGGTTTCCACTTCTTTAATTGTGGCTTTCTGTGAATCCATTAAGGCTATAACTATAGTCATTTATTTATGGATATCACTAAAGGTAGATTTCTCAAAGGCTACATCCTCCAAAGCCTTGCTAAGCTGACCCGTTGTCAAGGAGTCCACCTTGTCTTGTAGGGAGGTGTAAATACATGTCTACATGGTTTGGAGACAGGAGGTGATCGAGGTTTCCATAGTAGACTAGACATTGAAAACCAACTGTGAGAGCATGCATCCATCCAACAAGGTCTATAAGGAGGAAGGGATCTACGAATGTAACCAACCTTCCCTTCGGGCTATAAATAGATTTATGTAGGAAACGAACGAAGGAAGGGAATTGTCTAAAACACAGGAGCAAATGCATGTATAGGAGAATCTTGAATAGAAAGAGGACTAGAAGGACTTCTTTGTCTAGAAAAATTTCTTTAAGTAAACCTAATAGGAGGCTCAACATCATCTGAGTTATCTTGCATGGGAGGAGAGGAAATCAGAGGTGGAGGTTGTTTCAGAAGAGGGGTAGGATCAAGTACTAAGATTCCGCCTAGAGGAGGTACAAGAGTAATAACCTTTTAAAGAAAAGCTCCATATGACACATTGATAAGCTGACCCTTCTTGACTTGGTGAAAGTGCTAGTCCATTTTAGCCAACAAAATTGCTATCCAATTAAATTTGATACCTTCAAGGATTCTGACAAGAATGGTGGATAGTTCCTTATGTTGGAAAAGAGGGAGAGAGACAGAGTGGAGCGGAAGATGAGCCTCAGCTCATTGTTTTTCTTCTTCCATTATTCTTCCATCATACTAACTGAAAGAGACTTACACACATATGTATGACTAACCAAGACTAACTCTGGTTAAGTCACTGATTACATCAACTTATTGAATGTCACACACATGTACAACTGTATCTAGCTAATGTCGCTCACACACATAAAGATAGACTGATTGAAAAGTAACAGGAGCTTGATACTCTAACACTCCCCCTCAAGCTCAAACCATTTGATAAACTCCAAGTAGCTGTCTGAAATATATGAATTTTCTTTACCAAGAGACTTGGTAAATATGTTTGCTACCTGGTCTTTAGTCTCTTCACATGAATCAAGTCAATCTGCCCTGCAAGAACCATTTCTCTGATGAAATGGTAGTGAACCTCAATATGTTTGGAGCTAGCATGGTAGACATGATTGCTAACCAACATAACACTGTTGAGGTTATCACAATGCAATCTCACTCTGCTTTCCACATGTATTCCCAAGTCTTTTAGCAGTTTCATCAACCAAACTGCTTCGCAAGCCGCAAAGGCAACTCCTCTGTACTCAACTTCTATACTCGACAATGCAACAATAGGATGTTTCTTACTCTGCAAACTAATCGTATTGTTGTCCAATCATAACTACCGGTTGACCTCCTATCATAGGCACAACCAGCCCAATCAGCATCACTAAACCCTGTCAAGTCAAGAGATTTTCCATATGCATAAAACAACCCATAATTTGTAGTACCCTTTACATATCTCATGATCCTCTTGACTGCATCTAAATGTGGTTCGCGAGGCTTCTACATGAACTCACTAATCAGCCCCACTGCATAACATAAGTCAGGACAGGTAATAGTCAAAGTATATCAAGCTGCCCACCATCTGTCGATACATGGTCACATTCTCTATGTCATTCCCAACATCAATCTGCAACTTGACATTCTGATCAAAAGGTGTCTCCATAGGCTTGCATTCAGCCATACCATACTTCTGTAACATGTCATGAACATACTGCTTCTGTAGTCGCAACCATATACCTTGAGGTGTAGAGGCTACCTCAATCCCAAGAAAATACTTTAGTTCACCAAAGTCTTTGACTCTGAATTCGGGATGTAAACATGATTTAATTTCAACAATGCCCTCTTCATCATATCCAGTGATGATAAGATCATCTACATAAACCACTAGAAACGCATATCCATGATCTGTCTTCATCGTGAACAAACTGTGATCTACATCACCCAATCTAAATCCATGTTGCTATAAATAACTGCTGATATGAGCATTCCATGCTCTAGGTACCTGTTTCAGTCCATATAAATCCTTTTTCAACTTACATACATGTGTAGGAAAGTCCGGGTGAACATAGCCTTTAGGCTGCTCCATATATACTTCCTCAACCAAATCATTGTTCAAGAAAGCATTCTTGACGTCCATTTGCCATAATTTCTAGCCTTTGCATGCTGCCAAAGCAATGAAAGTTCTGATTGTTGCCATTTTAGCCATCGGGCTGAAAGTCTCCTCATAGTCAAGGGCATATTACTGTGCATACCCTTTTGCAACCAGCCTGGCCTTATAGTGTTCTGACAAATGATTTGACTTGCACTTAACCTTGTACACCCATTTGCAATCAATGGGGACTTTTCCTTCATGCAACTCAACCAATTCCCATGTTTGATTTTCAGCCAGGGCTGCATACTCCTCATCCATGGCAGCTGATCAAAATGAACTCAAGTGACAGAACCACTGACTGACCACTAGAATGGATAGGGACTAATAAGACCAATGTTTGACTGAAAAATCTCATCCCTAAGCATAGTTTATCATTCCATGGTGTACTTTTCTTTTATTCGGTGATATTAGCAACAACTAATTGTTTAATTATTCCCTTAATGCACAATGATTCGTATTTCGTAACCTAAAACCCATGTAGACTTGACTCGATTTGATTATGGGTCTCTACAATTGCACTTCCTTGATATTGAGTGCAAAGCGCATGCATGAGTGATGGTGGGGGGTTCATTTTTATTTACAATTTAATGTGTCTGTAGCGCCTGTGTGCATGCACTATGAATATCAAGGGATTGATTTTAATTTACAAAATTATGTGGATTATTGTGCAATGTGCTCGTGCAACAAAAAGGGTTCCTTTTAATAATTTAATAGTTGAATCATTTTAATATAAAATTTTATGGGATACATGCTATTAGTTTTATGTGTGTAGCTATTGGATTAATTATATATATAATTATCATATGTGTTATGGTGCATGTGAAAGAGGAAAAATAAAATTCAAACCTGGCCATATAAGTGACACTTGCAAGGTCTAGCACTTGTCTAGCTGCTTTGCGACTATTAGGATTTTAGATTGGCTCTTGGAACCCTGAGTAACTCCTAATCCTGCAAGAAATGAGGTTTCCATTGCAATGGCACTTCACTCGGTGGAGGCATTGTCTAGCTAATAGTCCCTTCATGAGAAGCTCACTCAGCATAAGATCTCCCTCTACCGCTCTTTCTCTTTCAGCATCAGCATCTGTCCTATTTTTGCTTGCTAGCGCTAGCACCCACTGAATTTCACGCACTTCCACATTCTGCTGCAAGTTGCTAGCTTGTTGTTCCTGATTGTAGGTCACTAGGCTTCGCAAAGCTTCACGTGCTAGTCTCCTCTTCTCTCCTAAGTCTACTATGACATCCTCATTCGTCCTATTGTGGTGGTCTATCTAGGCCTGCAGGTCGTAATTGGCAACCAGCCATTGGATTTTGGTCAAGAGACCACCTAGGTCGACTCCTTGTCCTATATGTGGTTAGTACCTATCTCCTCCATGTCCATGGTCTCTCTCTCCACCAAGTAGTCAACGACATTGATTAGATCGAGTAGATCCACTCCTCTAATGGTGTCTGTTCCTCCTGGATTCTCTACTGTGTCTTTTGTTTGGTCCTACGTGCTTGGGGTTTCGATCACCCAACTATGTGTCTCAATCTTCTCCTATTGGTGGGTTCATTCTTATGTTATGTTTGGGTGAATTCCTTGTTAATTATGGACAATCCTAAATTTATAGTCACTTAGTGCATGTGTGTACTACTTTTCATGCACTATGTGCAATCAGGCTTTTGGATTTTCTTAGTTGTACTTCAAGTGTTGGAGACAGTGCAAGTGCAAAATGCAAAGTGACTAAGCGACTCTCGCGCTCTCGTTTACAATTTTGGTGTGACAAGTTGCAAGCCCGATTTCTCACTGATCTTACTGGTCCTAGAGTCTGTGCTGCATCATTTCGCTCGGTCAGGATTTATTTGGGAGTCTATGCCTCAGTCTGGCACTACTTGGTGGCTTGGGATGCTAGCTGGTCAGCTAAAGTCGCTTCTAAGTCCATGTTTCGTTGATTTACCTATTTCTCGTGCCATAAAGGTGTTCTAGGCATCTGTATGGCCTTCGCGGGTTCGTGCGACAATGGTCGAGATCAGCCAAGGTCTTTTGGTCAAAAATTGGAAAAAATCAAACTCGGCCCAACAGTTTGAATTGTAGGGGCCGAATGACAGATTCAGCCTGTCCAAGTTGATGAGGGTTGAATGCAACTGGGCCACTGAACATCCAATTCAGAGCATTCAAGTGGAATGTCCAAGGGCTGAGTGTCTGAATGGTCAAGGGCCGAGTCTAGTGGGCCAAATGTTCGCTTGTCCGAGTGGTAGTGGGCCAAATGGCCGAGCACACGAGGGCTAAGGGTAGATTCTGGGACTCAGCCCAGAATCGTCGTCACTCAGTTGGCCCGAATGCGTTGCGATTTTGGCCGATGCAACAAAAATTCATTCGAATCACATGATTGATAGCACACCCTGTAGCAAGCACCTCCAGATCAAAGGCATAAACAAGGAAGAAGAGTTTTGCATACCTGCAATGTGCTAAAAACACCTGGTTGAGTCAATCAATCCAATGTGGGCAATAGGCCTCTCTCTCTCTCTCTCTCTCTCTCTCTCTCTCTCTCTCTCTCTCTCTCTCTCTCTCTCTCTCTCTCTCTCTCTCTCTCTCTCTCTCTCTCTCTCTCTCTCTCTCTCTCTCTCTCTCTCTCTCTCTCTCTCTCTCTCTCTCTCTCTCTCTCTCTCTCTCTCTCTCTGTGAATGCAACAATTACAAATGAGCTTTTCCTTGACCTCTTGGGTTATAAACCCTTCCTCGGCTGACCTCTCCAATCACTCTCTTAAGGACCTTCCCCGACAGTTACAAATGAGCTTTTCCTTGACCTCTTGGGTTATGAACCCTTCCTCGGCTAACCTCTCCAATCACTCTCTTGATGACATAAACCCTTTCAAGCACTCCGTTTTTCCTTTTTTCCTTGATCTATGGCTTGTTTGGGCATGTTTTACAGTAGAAATCCTAAGGCTTTCCTGCTTCGATTTCTTGGTCCTACCTACTTTAAATGCAACAAAAATCAAAAGTAAAGCATTGAAATGATTTCTTCTACTTGCCTAATCATTAGAAACACAAAATACTTATTTTGAAGATTAAACTCCCAAATCTCCTACCTACAAAGAGCACTGGTTTGGGGGTGAATCCCACTTCGACACTTGATTTGAAGCATGCAAGCGCTCAAGCTTAAATCCGTTGGTCCCGGCGACGAAACCAAAATGTAAAGGGAGCTCTCGCTCAACCGCTTATTCCTTCAAGCATTTCAAGTGAGCACTAATGGCTACCTCTGACATAGCTGACATGCTATCCCTCTCTATGAGTGTCGTGAGCTTACCTTAATGCCCGATTGAGTTGCTTCCTCTCTCAAGCACTCCGATAGCTCCACGATTCATGTTGCAAGCTCAACCATTCTCAGGCCTCTTCCTCCAAGCTCCATCCTCCATAGCCACACACAAGACAAGAGAAGAGAAGAGAAGAGAAGAAGAAGAGAGAAGATGGTGGAGGGCTTCACCTCCAAGATCCCTCACCCTCACACGCTCACTCTCTCACTCACTCACACCCCTCTCTCAAGCACTCACAAGCAAGAGAAGAAGAAAAGTCCACTTTGCCACACACCAAAGAATGAGCTCTTCATTCACTTTTCAATTTCCCATAGTTCTCCTATCTTCCTAGCTTCCTTTTCACTACCCATCTACCTTTACAATTTGCACAGGAGAGAGCCTGGTGCTCTTTTACAAAAAAATTTAGGGGCGCCTTGCATTTAAGAATGTGCTTTTGCCTTTGACTTAGCTTGCGCTTTTCCACTTTTTTCACTTTCTTTTTGTGTTGAGGTTAACAAATGGCTTAAGCTTGATGAATTGTGCAGGTCCATTACCATATTGTCTCTCATAGAACAAATACACTACAATGTAGTTGAGGAATCACAAAGTGCATAGGATCTTTGGGACAAAATTAAGAACTTGTATTGACAAGAAAAGTCCTGCTTTCTAGATGTACTAGTTAAAACAACTTATAGATCTCTGCATGAAGGAAAATGTGACTATGTCTGCTCACTTGACCTAGTTCCATGCTATCCTAAGACATTTGGTTTCGCAGGGCATTGATTTTAAGGAGGATGTGACTCCCTTGTTCTTGCTTGGCACTCTTAATGACTCTTGGGATATCTTTTGTACTGCTTTGCGTGCCTCTACTACTGCACTTAAGCTATCTAATGTTGAGAGTACTCTTCTTCAAAAAAAGATAAACAGAAAGAATTTGGATGCCTCACTTGTCTCTCATTCATTGACAGCTAGAGGCAAGAATGATGGAAATGGAAAGAATGGTCATGGCAGTGGCTGTGGGGATGGGATTCTCAAAGATCTCACTCCAAGTCTTGTTGTGCGGAAGATGATGTAGCAAATCCCATGGCAGGAATGCAAATGTTACATGCCATCATTGTGGGAAAAGGGGCCACATTAAGCCACAATGTCATGAACTACTCAATGAAAGACACAAGAAAGTGCAGGAGAAGTCCTCTTAATCGTAGTATTGTATCTGCAAAGTCCAGTGTTAAGATTTAGGAAATTAATGTTATGCAGCTCAGGACTCTGATGGAGATTATATTCTTATAGCTTCTTCATGTGATGCCTCATAGATGACTGACACTCACTCTATGTATGCATAGTATTGGCCTTTGGATTCAAGTGTGTCCTTTCATGTGACACCCTACAGAGATTGGTTTCATATATACTGCACTATTTCTAGTTCAGTGCATCTTAGTGATGATAGGTCTCTTGATGTTGTGGGCATTGTAAAATATTACACGGCGCAGCGAACAGAATCTGAGAAAGAGATAGAGAGTACACAACATATAAGAGGAGAATTAGTAAATTCTTTAACTCCAAACAACTGATACAAAGATGGCTCTGTCCACCCGTGTGCTTCCACTATGTGAAGCTTAGATGGCGATCTAGACAGAAGATAGGTGAAGAGCTTAAGGCTAGCTGGAACAACAACTATGACTGGATGAAAGATGAGTGAGAGATGGCTGTGAAGGGGTTTAGTTTTTATAGCCCGCGAAGGTCGTTAGGTCGGCCTGCTGACCATCCTACCATATGAGCCTCCACTAGTCGGCCAGGGAATATTCCCTTTACCATCGGGCCATGGGCGCTACCCCTGGACCCCCGCCAGGGGGGCCGCTGGCCCCCCTGGGACCTCCCAGCCAAGGGCCGCTTCCGCGGCCCCTGGACCCCACAATAGGGGCCCCTTTTAACTCCCTTACACCGCAACTCGATGCAATGCGCCTTGAGTTGCTACCAACTTAACCACTCCGTCTAACCCAAAGATTAGACCCACAACAGTCACCTTTTTGCCATCCGATCACATAGACCTCATCTGATATACAAGTCAGGACTCAACCAATGTCCGGGCTCACATTTGGCTTCTCCTCATAATGGGGGCCTTACAAGTTTGAGCACCATGGATCATTGGTAGCACCTAATGAGGGTGGGGCATTGATCATATCTAACAGCATAGGTGATGTTATGCTACAATTTCCCTCTAGCAGCACTTTTCTTATGCATGATGTATGCCATGTGCCTGCATTGACCTGCAGTCTTATGTCAACTGGACAGCTTGATGATGCACGATATCATGTGTATTTTGGGGACTTTACATGGAAAATTACTCATTGCAGGATTGTACTTATAAGAGGTGCCAAGTTTGGCAGCCTCTACCCCTTGGTTGTATCTAGTTCTACTCTTGATCATGTTTTGGTAATGGATTATATCCCACATGTATCTCTTTGGCATGCTCATTTGGGGCATATGTATCTTAAAGGAATGAAAATGCTTCGTGCTTTGTAGTATATCCCGCCTTTTGACTCTTCTGACTTTGTCTCATGTGATCATTGTATTGAGATATCGAGCTCCACTCGTGATATGCCAGGGTGATCGTTGTGCATTTATGTCACCGACGTGTCAGTTGCAGATGCGGTTGGTACACCGCCCATGAATAATAGCTAGATGACAGCTATCCTTATCTACTCTAGTTCGTGGCTCAGTTAGTATGCCACCTTATTTATTTGAGTTTGGTTTGAGACCCATATATAGGGTTCTTCTATTTCTTTGTATTTGAGTTCTTTTTGGCTTACACAACTAAGAAGAGGAAACAGTTTTCAGCCTCCACCTTTGTGTGTATTCCCCCATTGTGCAAGCAAGAAAACTACAAGTGAGACTCCTTCCTTCTCTCCCACAATCTTGACATGGTATCAAAGCCTTGTTCGTGGTAAGGAGCTCAAGAAAGCAAGCCAAGCTCGCGGTGTTTTGGTAAGAGGAGCAGTGTTGCTTTCATTTTCTGTTTTGGGAGCAGATCTCTGCAGGTAGCACAGCCGAAAATTGCAAAAGTGCATTGTCTCAGGTTGAGACGCCCTTCGCGGTGAAGCAAGAGGGTAGTATATGCTATGGGTAAGGGCTTAAGCCCTTGGCGACCTTGTTTTTTTTATTTGAGGCCATTTCGGGGTCTGTTTTGGAGGCGGAAGTTTTCTGCACGCACTCAGGAAAAGGCCCAGTTTTATGCTGTGCGACCACTGTTCTACAGGTCGGTGAAAAGTTACTGTAGAAATTGCATCGTATGCTTCTGCGCAGAGACATTGGGAGTTTCAGAATCATCCTTGGTTCCTGTTTATGCAAAATCGTCACTAGGAAGTGACTGTGTGGTCAAATACCACTTTCGCCAGTTTTGCAGATTTGCCCTTGTGAGGATGAAGCTGTGTTTTTTGCAGTGACAGAATTTTTTGTAGTATTCTGTAATGGCGTCTGATTCTCTTTCACAAATTGTCACTAAAAAGCTTGACAAGAACAACTTCCAGGCATGGAAGTTTAGAATGACGAATTTCCTTATGGGAAAAGGATATTGGGAATTTGTTGTAGGAAATGAAGAAGCAACAGTTCTTCCTGATGTTCCCAATCAACAGCAAATGCAGGCATTTAAAGCATGGCATGAGAGAGCCAGGAAAGTTATGTACTGGCTGTCTATCAATATTTCAGACTCGATGATTGTGCATATTTAGGATGCAAGTACGCCAAAGGAGGCATGGGATACTTTGTCAAAAATATATAGCACAAATACTCAAGCCAGGAAAATGCAGCTCAAGCAAGAGTTGCACAATGTGCAAAGAGAAAATATGAGCATCAATGACTACCACATGAAGGTGAAGAAGATTGCAGATGCACTTGCTTCCATTGGGTCGCCAGTGGAAGATGATGATTTAGTCTTAGTGACCTTGAATGGTCTAGGAAAGGATTATGCACAATTCCGAACATCCATTTCCGTCCGTAAAAGATTTCCTGATTTTGAGGAGTTGATTGCTCTTCTAATTTCTGAGGAGCAGAGAAATGGTGGTGCATCTTCTTCAGGAGGAACTTCAAAAGAAGCTGTCTTCTACTCAAATGCTGGAAGAGGTAGAGGCAGAGGTAGAGGAGGCTGATATGGAGGCCGTGGTAGAAATCAGAATATGCAGCAAACTCAAGAAAACCAGTCCTATGGAGGAGGACGTGGTAACTCTAGAGGCAGGGGGAGCCAAAGAGGTCGTGGTGGATGGCAAAGAGGCCAAAATGCAAACAGTAATGTTGAATGCTACTACTGTGGTAAAATGGGTCATATGGCTAAAGACTGCTATAAAAAGCAGAATGACATCATGAATGGAAAACTGCAACAAGGGAATTATGCATCTTCTAGTAGACAGGATGATGACAGAAATGAGCATTTGTTTATGGTGCAGCACATGAACAATTATGTGACAAGTGCAGAAGAAAGCAATGATGTATGGTATATTGACTCAGGTGCATCAAACCACATGACAGGTCATGCAGAATGGATGGAGGATGCAAGGAAAATGGAAAAACTAGGATTTGTGGAGACTGGTGATGATACTGCACATCCTATTGTGCAGATTGGAAAAATTCCTTTGTCTATGCAGGATGGGAAAAAGAAATACATGTCCGATGTATTTCATGTCCCGAATATCACCAAGAATCTGGTTTCTGTTGGTCAAATGGTTGAGCAGGGCTTGCAGGTCAGATTTAATCCTCATGGATGCTTTGTTGAGGATATGAAAAATAAAGGTCGCTTGATAGCAAAAGGAAAGAAGAAGGGCAGAATGTTTACGTTGGATGCAAACATGTCTGAATTGAGTACAGCAATGTTTGCACATGGGACCGGTGTAGTTGCAGATATTGATATCTGGCATAAACGCATTGGTCATGTTAATATACAGCGACTTAAATCAATGCAGGCCCAAAATATTGTTGCAGGATTGCCTAAATTCAAGGTTGCAAAAATGCATAAGGTATGTGAAGCCTGTCAGTTTGGAAAACAGGCAAGGAAACCATTTCCTAGACATGTTCAAGAGAGTAAGAAGCCATTGGAATTAATCCACTCTGATGTGTGGACTACTAAAGCTGCATCTCTTGGAGGCTGTCATTATTTTGTCACTTTTATTGATGACTATAGCAGAAAAGTTTGGGTGTATTTTATGAAAAAGAAAAGTGAAGTTTTTGGGCATTTCAAAACTCTTAAAGCTATGGTTGAAAAAGAAACAGGCCTGCAAATAAAATGCCTAAGGTCAGATGGAGGGGGAGAGTACCTCTCAAATGAGTTTGCAAGGTTCTTGCAGGAGCATGGCATAAAGCAGAAATATTCATGCAGTCATACCCCACAGCAAAATGGAATTGCAAAAAGAAAAAACAGGCATATTGGAGAGGTATCTCATGCCATGCTTAATGAAAAAGACCTGCCAGATTTTTATTGGGCTGAAGCAGTTGCTACAGCAATCTACATAATGAACAGGACTCCCACTACAGCAATACATGGAATGACTCCAGAGGAGAGGTATACTGGTAGAAAACCAAATATTTCTCATTTGAAAATTTTTGGCTACATTGCCTATGTACATGTGCCAGATGAGTTGAGATCCAAGTTGGATCCAAAAGCTAAGAAGTGCATCTTTATTGGTTACTCTCTGTAGCAAAAAGGGTATAGATGCTATAACCCTTCTACTCGTAAGTTTACAGTGAGCAGAGATGTTGTTTTTGATGAGATGAGTAGCTGGTATAAACCAGTAAATGTGATTGATGATGTAGATGCACAAAATGGTAATGCTGCACAGAATTCACAGCAGCAGTCACAAAATATTAGTGGACTTGGAGCGTCTTCTAGCAGTGGTTCACATTCTTCGCCATGGACAGGCAGATTGAGATCAGGAGAATCCTCTCAAAGCAATGCAGATAGTGGTATGCAGGTATCACGAAAAGGAAAAGAGAAGGTTGATCAGCCCATGTTTGATGTGAATGCAGGTCACTCTTATGTGGATGGTGAATCCAGTGGCTCAGAATAGAGCATTGATGATGAGTTGGGTATTCCTTCTATTGTTACACCTGGAGTAAGGAAGACCAGGGATGTTTTGGGAGCACCTGGGAGTGAACCCACTTTGCACAGGTCTACGAGAGCTAGGTATCCTGTGGATAGGCTGAAATATGATGGATTTACAGCCATTCACTATGCATATATGGTCAAAGTGATACAGGAACCAGAACCCACTTCTTTTGAGCAAGCCATGGAAAAAGAAGAATGGGAGAAAGCCATGGATGAAGAAATGGATGCCTTGGAAGCAAATGCTACATGGGAGTTAGTACCTTTGCCTAAAGGTAAGAATGCAATTGGCTGTAAGTGGGTTTATAAGGTGAAGTAGAATGCTGATGGTTCTGTGAACAGATACAAGGCAAGATTAGTAGTCAAGGGGTATGCACAAACATATGGCATTGACTATGAAGAAACATTCAGTCCGGTTGCAAGGATGGCAACCGTAAGAGCAGTCATTGCTATGGCTACATCAAAGGAATGGTCTTTACATCAGATGGATGTAAAGAATGCCTTCTTGCATGGTGATTTGCAAGAAGAGGTCTATATGGAGCAGCCACCAGGTTATGTGCATGTTGTTCATCCTGAGTTTGTATGCAGGTTGAAGAAAGCCTTGTATGGCTTGAAGCAAGCACCTAGAGCATGGTATGACAAGATAGGACAGTATCTTATCACTATTGGCTTTCAAATTTCCAAGGCAGATTTCTCACTTTATGTGAGAAAAACAGAGAAAGGTATTATGCTACTTGTCATTTATGTTGATGATTTGATTATGACAGGTGACAGTGATGAATATATCCTTCATGTGAAAATGCTATTGAAGCAGAAGTTTGAGATGAAGGATTTGGGAGAGCTGCGTTATTTCTTGGGCATTGAGGTGATTAGATCACCAAGTGGGATACAACTCTTGCAGAGGCAGTATGGATTGGACATGCTGTCCAAATATGGGATGACAGGCTGTAAGCCTATTTCAGTTCCTTTGGAGCAGAATGTGAAGCTGAGCACAGATGCAGGTGAGCTTCTAGAAGACCCTACTATGTACACACGCATAGTAGGAAGTTTGATTTATATGACTATTACCAGGCCAGATTTGAGCTATGCTGTTGGATTGGTAAGTCAGTTTATGCAGGCTCCAAGGAAACCACATTTGGATGCGGCTAGACGCATACTCAGGTATGTGAAGTCCACATTGCAGTATTGACTATTTTATGAGACTGGGGTTCACATACAGTTGTATGGATACACTGATGCTGATTGGGCTGGTAGTATTTCTAATAGACGATCTACCAGTGGATATGTGTTCTCTTTTGGGAGTGCTGCAGTCACTTGGAGCAGCAAGAAGTAGCCTACAGTTGCCTTGTCGAGCACAGAGGCTGAGTACAGGGGTGCAGCAATGGCTGCATGTGAGGTAGCTTGGTTGCATAAGCTACTTTATGATATGCATCAGTCTACAGATGGGCCAGTTGTCATTTATTGTGACAACATGAGTAGTATACACTTGGCAAATAACCCAGTCTATCATGCTAGAACAAAGCACATTGAGGTGCATTATCACTATGTGCAGGAGAGGGTTTTACTAGGTCTTATTGATCTAGTTTATGTCAGCACAGAGGATCAGGTAGCTGACATATTCACGAAGGCATTGGGCGCAGAGAAGCTGCGCAAGTTCAGAGACCTGCTTGGCGTGCAGGAATTGGGATTGAGCTCGAGGGGGAGTGTTGAGATATCGAGCTCCACTCGTGATATGCCAGGGTGATCGTTGTGCATTTATGTCACCGACGTGTCAGTTGCAGATGCGGTTGGTACACCGCCCATGAATAATAGCTAGATGACAGCTATCCTTATCTACTCTAGTTCGTGGCTCAGTTAGTATGCCACCTTAGTTATTTGAGTTTGGTTTGAGATCCATATATAGGGTTCTTCTATTTCTTTGTATTTGAGTTCTTTTTGGCTTACACAACTAAGAAGAGGAAACAGTTTTCAGCCTCCACCTTTGTGTGTATTCCCCCATTGTGCAAGCAAGAAAGCTACAAGTGAGACTCCTTCCTTCTCTCCCACAATCTTGACACATTGTTTATATGGCTAGCAGACTAGGAACTCGCATAACAAGTCTGGTATATCACACATGGGTGAGCCATTGGCTCTTGTGCATTCTGATGTTTGTGGACCCATGCCATGTCAGTCACTAGGGGGTGTGAAGTACTTTGTTACATTTATTGATGAATTTTCACGTAAGGTTTGGGCTTATCCGTTAAAGCAAAAGTCTGATGTCTTGGCAGTATTTTAGTGTTGGCTTGCTTTAGTCGAGAACCAGTTTGGGCATAGGTTGAAATGCCTAAGTACAAATAATGGGGGTGAGTATGTCTCATGTGCTTTTGAGCAGTTTTGTGAGCGGGGTATTAAGCATTAGTTGACTATCCCCTTACACCCCTCTCCAGAATGGTATGGATGAGCACATGAATAGGACTATCTACAAGAGGGTACACAATACACTTAGCCATGCAGGCTTACCACATCATTTTTGGGCTAAGGCGGTTACGACTATAGTGCATATCATTAATAGATCACCTTGCAGTGGCATTGACTTACAGGTTGTAGAGGAGGCATGGACAGGAAAGCCTCCCTCTTATACTCATTTGTGTGTCTTTGGATGTGAGGCATTTTGCCATATGCCCAAGGACAAGCACAATAAGTTGGATCCTAAAAGTGTGAAATGCTTATTTCTTAGCTATGGAGATGTAGGTGAGATGGGATATCATCTCTGGGATGATTCGTAGGCACAGAAAAAAGACATCCGCAGCCATGATGTTGTGTTCCATGAGGACAAAATGCATAGGTAGCTTGAGAAGGTAGTGAAGATATGCAGGGTTATCTTTTAGAAGGAGCTGTCTACTCTCGTACAGCCAGCTGGACAACCTGCAACAACAGTTGGTACTCATGGCCAAGATGTTAAACATGATGTTGGATAGGAAACACAGCCTACAGTGAGGCATTCTACTAGAGATAGACTCCCTCTTGACCACTTTGGGCCCTCTATGCACTATGTCTTAGCTATAGATGCAAGAGAGCCTCTTGCCTATGATGATGCTATGCGCAAGGGTGATAGCCACTCCTAGAGGAGGGCTATGCAGTCTGAGATAAATTCATTACATAAGAGTCATAATTGGGATTTGGTTTCCTTGCCTAATGGCAAGAAGGCTCTGCCATGGAAGAGCCAACATAAAGGCCAAACTGGTAGCAAAGGGTTTTAAGCAGGAACATGGTGTTGACTTTGATGAGGTCTTCTCTCCTATGGTTAAGATAACCACCCTACACTATGACTTGGACTTGTATCAGATGGATGTCAATATGGCATTCTTACATGGGGACTTGCATGATGAGATTTACATGGAGTAGCCTAAGGGCTTTGTGCAGAGCCTGGCAAGGAGGAACACCTTGAGGAAAAGTTTTTATGGCTTAAAGCAGGCACCTAGGGAATGGTATCATAAGTTTGATGCATTTATGCAGTCATAGGGTACAGCTGTAGTGCTATGGATACGTGCTTGTATAGAAGAAAGTCCGTGATGGATCTTTATTGATTTTGGTATCCTATGTGGATAACATGCTTTTGGCAGGGAAAGCTCATGATGAGCTAGATGCTCTTAAGGTTCGACTCAAGAAGAGCTTTGCGATGAAAGATATGGGACAGGCCTCTCATATTCTTGATATGTGCATTACGTGTGATAGGGCATCAAGGACTACTCTATCTATCACAAAAAGAGTACATTCATAAAGTCCTTGGGCACTTGCGTATGCAGGATGTAAAGCTTATTGGCTATCCATTGCCTTCTTATATATCACAGACCAATTGTCCACAGATAGATGAGCAGAGAGCCAAGATGCCCAAGACTCCCCATGCATCCACAGTGGGAAATCTTATGTATGCCATGATAACCACCCATCCAGATAGTGCTTTTGTAGTTGGTGTTGTGGCACATTATATGGCTACACCTGGCAAGAGGCATTGGGATGCCGAAAGGGTATTATGAGGTACCTAAAGGGCATTGTTGATATGTGCATATGTTATGGCAGCCAAGATACATTAGTTGTGGGATACATTGACTTTGACTATGCAGGACATGCAGATAGTAGGAAGTCCACCTCTGGCTATGTGTTCACTTTGCTAGAGGTGTTGTTTCATGGATGTCTAGGGTGCAAAAATGCATGGCCCTTTCTACTACAGAGGCCAAGTATGTTGCAGCCAACTAAGGCTTGCAAGGTGGCCATTTGGTTGGTTCGTTTGGTTGCTGACCTTGATATTGCAGATGCTATCCCTACACTGCATTTGGATTCTATGAGTACTACCTAGTTAGCCATGAATCTGGTCTTCCATGCAAAGACAAAACACATTGAGGTCAGGTATCACTTCATTCGTGGGGTTGTTGAGGACAAGTCTGTTGACCTTGTCAAGATCTCAACTGACCAAAATCCTACACACTTGCTCACAAAAATCCTCTCTACAAAGTGCTTTGCTTTCCTTAGGAAGTTGATATGTGTTGGATGAGATGACGTCTTTCCTCGTCCTCTTGTATCTATGTACATGTTGTAGTATCTTTTTTTCTTCTCACTCCTCACTAAGGAAAATTTGCCTTTAAGTGGGAGGTTGTTGGGGATAAAGGTGCCTCCACCTAGTCCCATGTGTATTACTACACTAACAATACCCGCACCCGCACACTGCAAGCAACGAACGCCCATCACTGTTACTTCATTCTTTATTCTTTCAATGATATTTGAATAAAGGGAAGGTCAATCACACATTGTGGCTGTTGGAGTTCCCACATTTGGAGTCTCCCTCTTTCTTACTCTTGCTCCATCCACCATAGCTCTCATCTTCATGCTCTGTTGCTCGATCCTTCTCACCTTTGACCAAGTTTCAATGAGGTGATTCTCTCTTTTTAAGTACTTTTGCTAAGTATGCATAAATCCTTCCAATTTCAAAATTTCAATGAGTTGATTCTCCCTCTTTTAGTACCTCCACCAAGTATACATGAATTCTTCCATTTGCAAAGTGGCAAAATGGATATTTTGCTCATCATTCCTAGGGAAGATATCAAAATAGGGTTCTAACTTGGATGTCCACCATTCTATATTGGAAGGAGATTAGTATTGGATGCTATACTTGGACAAGACAATCTTATCCCTTCATTCTCACTAATTGAAAACTAGCTGCCCATTATTTTGATGATCATAGTAACTACTCATTGATCATTGTGCGGCTAAGTTCCCCAAATGGTGGCAAAATCTACCCTTAGGAATAAACCCCTTTGGCCTTGCAAATTCAAGCTATGAATAGTTCCCTAATTTTCTTTATTATGTTAAGATGGATCTCCTATTTCACATTGACTATTTGGGATTCCTCTTCTTCTAATAATACATTGGTAATTGAATTTAATTGGCTTAAATGGAACCCTTGCATCCATGAGGCTTATCCCTATTTTCATTTTTACTCATTTGGAATGCTATCCATTGAGCTATTTATGAGGTTTGTTGGGAATTGGATTCCACAACCTTGTCAATAGCCTCTTTGGTTTAGGTCAAAATCAAAATTATATTATCCATGTTACTAACTAGTTTGATATGCCTTGATGTGTCTAGTGTCATACTCACATATGGTAGGATTAATGCAATGAGTTCCCCTTGGATTTGAGGGTCTTCACATGGGATCCACGTGTGCCAATATCCATCGAAGAATCTATAGTTTGTCAAGATAGATCTTCATGTGCATTATTCTTTCCTTCATGCCTTGTCATGATGGTGGAATTCCACTAGACTAAGGATTCCCTCTATGAAAAGAGCACCCAATATTGTTAACCAAATCAATACAAAAAAGGTTGTGGCTATTGAACTAGAGTTGACAAAATCTATCCTCCATAGTTTATCCCTACTCTATTTGAGTTTTAGCTACCCGATTTTAAATTTTATGCTTCAAGAATCTCTCCAAGTTTTTGAATCCACACACATGAACACATGTGAGGGATAAAGTGCCATTTAAGGGCACCTATATGTCCTCAAAATCATCGGGTTTAGGCAAAGTTCCTCATCAAGTCAATTTGTTGCACCCTATTGAGATCTTCAAGAGTGATGGAGAGTCGCCTCTCTTTTGTCCCCCCCCTCTCTCCCTTGGCATTAATCTTTTTCCTCAACCAATATCATTTCTCGATGTATTCGATTCTAAGAATTCTAAGAACACAAAATTCAAGTGGATTAAATAGAAAAAAGTGTTCAATAGAATGAATTGGAAATTGAAAATGAAGCTTGAAATGAATGGCATAGGGAATGTACCTCAGTAACATTAGTACACTTAGTGATTTATTTCTACTCACTTATCCTCACTTAATATATAGATCAAGCAAATGATATAATGAAGTGAAATATAGGGAAAACATGGGAGACATTGATGTATCTGATAAATATACTTGGGGTCACACTGGCATAAGTATAAATAGGTATAAGAGACATTTTCATGGACATCATTATTCAATGATAATACAAGTCACTTTCATCTCTCCAAGCTTCTTTACAACTTTCATGGCTTCTTGCCATTTCTCTTTCTTATGTCTCTCTCTTGTCTTAGTATTCTCTCTCCTATTTCTCTCTCTTTTGCAATATTTATCTCTCTTCTCCATATCATTTTCTTACAATAGTATCAGGGCTTAGGTCTTTGATCCATTTTCTTTCATTTTCACCATATCCATTTTCCTACTTTTTGTTTCAAACAATCTATGATAACATATATAATAGGTATAAGCCATTGGAATACATGTCAGTTCTTGGCTATCCTTTATGTGTTCTCTTTATTTGATTAAGCAACTGCACTAAACTAATATTGAGAGATTTCTCATTTTTACTTAGATGATGAATGTCTCTTTGATTTAGGGGACTTTGGACTCCTGGGCA
This sequence comes from Lygodium microphyllum, assembly GCF_053477565.2. NCBI lineage: Eukaryota > Viridiplantae > Streptophyta > Polypodiopsida > Schizaeales > Lygodiaceae > Lygodium > Lygodium microphyllum. The sequence continues at coordinate 133,935,537 of NC_141145.1, forward strand.
ACTACCTTGCACTGTTGTTAGGCAATAATTGATGGATCTTCTAGCTCCTTCTTTTGTCTCTTTCTTATAGCATGAGCAACACCATGTAGATGCACTTTTGATGGCTCATCAAACGCTATCAATTTCTCTTTTGGATCAAAAGCTGTGTCAAGTGGTTGCACCTCATCCAAGGTATGATTTGGTGTCTTTCATTGGTAGATAAGGTTGGGCTAGCTACTTGGTCCCTTCGATCATCTTGACCCTTGACCTTAATCTACATTTTGCTATTTTTCTCATTTTCCTTATTTTGGGTAAGACTTGAGCTGTGATCAGCAAAGATGGTTGTGCAAGTGGTTTTGGCGATCAGATCTATCAATTTCCTACATAGTACCCTTAAGCACATATCAATGCTTTGAAACCCATCACAATGTTGTGTCACTATCCAATTTTAGTCCATGCATTGTAGGTTAAGATGTTATAATCTACTCCTTTGTCAATGCGAGCTTTGATGGCATGCTCTTGGTTTGTGATAAGTTAGTAGACCCTTAGACAGGCAAATAGTATAAGCTCTATGTCCTTGGGATTGATATCAATGGTTTTTACTTTTTGGATTTTAGGCCTTGGAGACCTAGTTGGAGTACTACTAAATATCCTACATTTTGGATACTCTTGTTACATGTGAGTGAAGCAACACTCAATGCATCGAGTGTTAGTCATGATGAGAATATTGGGCTTCATCTACTTTGCTAGCCTTGGCCTTGGCTCTTGTTTTGCTAGCTCTTATCATCTTATCAGTCCTTGGATGGAAATAGTTTAAATTTTTTTCTTCTCATAAGACTTTAGGGCTTGTAGACTTAAGGTGTAGATCTTCTTTGTAAACAATACAATGAGTTAGTATATTCTTGATAGAGAATGAAATCATTAACTCTTCATGTGAACAATTACCTTTCATGTGTATCAAGGCTTCCCTGTGTGTTCACCCTTGCAAAAATTTCCTTATGTTATCTCCTATGCATGCTTGTGCCTTGAACCCTTAGGCTTGTAAGCACTTTCTTGGTCTCTTCCCAACTCATTCCTCATTAAAAGTCTCTATTTGTCATATCCTCAACTCTTGTCCTCCACTTTTGATCCTAAACAATGTTTACAAATCTTCTTGAGCCTATGTTGTTATGCTTGGATAATCTACTCACTTTGAATCCTATTCTCAATGGTTGTGTGTCTCCCTTAAGGAATGTCTTAAGGACAAGTGTTTAGGGTGTGTGGATGGTGGACTTATAAAGTGTTTATGGAGCTCCATGTTGATATATACTCTCAACTTGTGACTAAGTGGGTATGTAGTGTGCGTAATGTCCTATGTGTGTATCATGTGTGCTCTTTGTGTGACTAGGTTCATAGTTTTGTGTATGTGTGGCATGATGTGTGCAATGCCTAGTGCGATATGTGTGTTAAGAACATGGGTGTAGCGTGTGTGTGGTGTCTCTAGTGTGCATGAGGTACTACTCAATATGAGAATGCATGTGTGCTAGAGAGTGCATATGCATAAGATGTAATACTTTGTGCTTAGTTTGTGAGTTGTGTGTGTGAGTGGGATGTGTGTGTAGTATATAATGTAGTGAGTGCATGTAGTGTTTAGGTTTGTGTCACATGCATGTGTTGTGATGTGAACTGTTTTAGGGGGGTGGTTGGGGAGGGGGGGGGGGGGGGGGGGGGGGGGGTTGGTGGTGTGCGTGCGCGCATGTGGGCAAACTACATGTGTCTAAATATTTAGGTGTCTTGGTGATTTCCCTAGTGTGTGCAAGTGATGTCTACACATGATGCTCCCAATTCTTGCATGCCAAGCACCTAATATGGGTGTCCAAAATGACCTTTAAAAATGCTTATAAATTCAGTGGGTGGGTGGCAACCACCCATGTGCACGACACTTGGATTTGATCTATTGTTCATCCACAAGTGAGAATAGTTGTCCTGCCATCTATGCCTTGAAGACAATGATTGGCCCATTGTTCATTCTAGGAATGCAATAATCAAAAGGCCAAAAGTAACAACAAAATGAACTTGCACAAAAAATCATGCAATTGTGATCACAATTGAAATGGTGCCCAATATTTCATATGACAGCTAAGTTTATTGAACTACCTTTCATTTATGTGGATAAAGTCTCAAACTATGCAAAAATCTAAGTATATTATACAAAATGTCTATGAAAAATGACAAGCGTCATTTTTAATAAGACATGTCATTTGACAAATGCAAAATTTTTTCCCTGTTTTGATAAGCAAAATAGACAAAAATAAGATAATTAGCCATCAAATTTAGGCCTTATAGCCATATACATATGGTTCAATTTGCAAGAAGTCTCATCCAAGTCAATTTGAGCATTCAATTGGACTACATGTGGTTCGATTTTAACATTCAACTCTCCATGACTATTACTAATTTGATTCCAATGGTGAGTAATCAAAGCTCCAATTTGAATAGCATACCAATTAATAATGCAATTGAATTAATTGCATAATACAAATAACGGTGTCTAAAATATTGCAATGCAAACCAAAAGCTTATAAATATGTCCAAAATATTTAGTGCTTGTTACTCTTCCACATGGATTATATTCTTCTTTATCATTTCCTCTTTGCCATTGTTGTTAACATAAATTTGAAAGTTAATGAGAAAAGCATAAAAAGATATATAGTACATGAAAAGTTACATATTAGTTAATAACACTATGGGGAGGATGTGCATGGGACTTTTTTGCCAAAAGTAGACCCCCCCTTCTAGGGTAAGTGTGCAATAAAGAATCATGTTCTAGAAATGCATAGTTAAAGCACACATGCCCTAGTGAAAGGTTATTTCTTGCTAATGTATCATGTTGAGATTCGCTAAAATTAATGCCCTTTTGAACCTTTGTCGTCTTCCATTTGGTACAAGAATGAAGCATAACCATCATTTTTTATAGACAAAAATATCTCAAACTCACTTTTTCCAAAAAAAAATTGATATTGGTCTTAAATCTTTAGCTTTAGAAATCAAGGAGCTTGTAACCTTAAATTTTCAATTTCTAACAAATCTAGAAAAAGTCAAAGAAAAAGTAAATTTTTCTTAGCACTTTAATTGGCTCCCTTACTTTGCAATGTGTCAACCACCTCCTTTGATGCACATCCATGGATTTATAAAAGCTTGAAATTTTTAAGTACTTTGTACCCATCAAGCTTCTTTTGTATTTTTGAGAGAGTGTGTGTGTATGTGTGTGTGTATGTGTGTGTGTGTGTGTGTGTTGTCAATGAGCTTATCACAAAAAATTCAATAGATTGCTATCTTCTCGACATAGTGACAATAAATCAAAGCTTTGAATAATCATGGTTACAATCATAATTGAATATACCATAGGTGAAAATGTTTTGTCATTAAGTATACTAGCGTTCCGCATGTGCTTCGCGTACACAGAACGCTAAGCCGCTTCGCAGCAACTTCGTTGCCCCAAAGCGACAAGCGAAGTTGCTGCATGCGAACAATCCATTTCTCATATTTCTCTCTCCTCTTTTCCCTCTTTGTTTCTATTTTTTTATTTACTCTCTCTCTCCCCCCAAATTCCCTATGTCTAATTCTCTCTCTCTCTCTCTCTCTCTCTCTCTACTTCTCTGCCTTCTATTTTAGTTTATTTTTTTTCCTCTATTGGTTTTCTCTCTCCTTTTTTTCTCTCCCCTCTTTTCTTCTCTCTCTCTCTCTCTCTCTCTCTCTCTCTCTCTCTCTCTCTCTCTCTCTCCTTTCAGTTTCTTCCCCCTCCCCCCTCAGTCTCTCTTAAAGTATATAAATTTTATATTTTTCCTATATATAATTCACTCTCTTTATGTCTATATTCTCTCTTTTCTTCTCCTCTCTCTCTCCTTTTATTCTCTCTCTCTCTCCCCCCACCCCCTTTTCTTCTCCTCCCCTTTCTCCTATTTTTTCTTTTTTCTTCTCTCTCTCTTTCCCCCTCTCTCCTCTCTTTTCCTTCTCTCCCTCTTCTCTTTTTTCCTTTTTTTCTTCTTCTTCTCTCTCTCTTCATTCTCTTTTTAAATTTTTTATTTTCTCTCTCTCCTTTTGTTCTCTCTACACTTTTCTTCTCACTCTCTCACTTTCTCCTCTACTTTTTATTCTCTCTCTCTTTTTAAATTTTATCTTTTCTCTCTCTATAATTCTCTCTGCATATTCCCTCTCTCTCTCTCTCTCTCTCTCTCTCTCTCTCTCTCTCTCTCTCTCTTTCTCTCTCTCTCTCTTCTTCTCCTTCTTATTCTTTCACTTTTTTCCCCCTCTCAATCTCCCTTAAAGTATGTAAATTTTATATTTTCCCTTTATATAATTCTCTCTCTTTATGTTTATGATCTCTCTTTTCTTCTCCTCTCTCTCTCTCTCTCTTTCTCTCTCTCTTCCCTTTTCTTCTCCCCTTTCTCCAATTTTTTTCTTCTCTCCCTCTCTCTTTTAAATTGTATATTTTCTCTCTCTCTTCTCCCCTCTCTCCTTCTCTCTTTGAAAAAATATTTAAATTTAAAAAAGATTTTTCTCTTTTCTCTTTTTCCCCATCTCTCTTCCTCTTTTGCTCTTTCTTCTTCTTTTTCTTCTTATTCTCTCTCCCTCACTCTCTTCCTTCCCTCTCCTCTTTTTTCCTTTTTTTCTTCTTCTCTTGAAAATTTTTTATTTTCTCTTTCTTTTAGATTTTATCTTTCCTCTCTCTATAATTCTCTCTATATTCAAATTCTCTCTCTTCTTCTTCTTCTTTTCTGTCTCTCATTTTCTTCTCTGTCTCTCTCCCCCTCCCCCCTCCCCCCCTCTCTCCTCTCTTTTCCTTTTTTCTTTTCCTCTCTCTCTCTTTGTCCCTCAAATTTTATATTTCCTTTCTCTATAATTCTCTTACTCTCTGTTCTCCCTCTCTCTCCCACTCTCTTCTCTTCTTTCTTTTGTTCTCTCTCTCTCTCTCTCTCTCTCTCTCTCTCTCTCTCTCTCTCTCTCTCTCTCAAAGTGTGTGAAAAACTATGTTTGAAAAACTTTAAATTTAAAAAAGTTTTTAAAAATATTTAACTAAAAGAAAATTTTAATCTAACTGAGAGAGAGAGAGAGAAAAAAAAACTTTTGATTTAAAAAGAAGTCTGATTTAATTAAATAAGAGAGAGAATTTAGGCCCTACACATGAGAGAGAGGGGGGAGGAATTTAATTAAAAAGGGGAGGGGGAAAAGAAAGAGAGAGATTATAAGTGAGAGAGAGAGGAGGGTTTTTAATTTTAAAAAGGGAAGTGGGGAGGGGGGGGGGGGAGGAGAGGAAGGGAGGGGGCGGCTTTGAATGAAAAAAGGGAGGGGGAACAGAAAAAGAGAGATTACACATGAGAAAGAGGGGAGGGGAGGGGGTTTTGATTGAAAAATGGACGTTTGGAAAAGGGGGTAGGTTTGGGAAGCCCTCTAGAGGTTTAGGGTTTTCTGAACCTACAACGAAAATAATATAGTAGTAAGATAAGGGGTATAATAAACCATCCTCAATTAGAGGAATATACATTGGAATGTTGAAGCACAATGAGGATTGCTTTATACGGCATTTTTTTATAAGTGTGAAAATTGCATTTCTCAAACAAGCATAACAAATACATGGTGAAGAGGTGGTTCTATTACCCACAAAACTAACCAAAGAGACTAGTTAGTAAGGATTAAAAAGTATGAATGGATTGTAGGTGTCGAAGGACCACCTCAGTTGTTATCCTCTTCACATCATATGCATAATACCTAAGCAAAAGAAGATGTACTTTTCGTGGTGCATACTAGTTGCCTTTCGTTTGTAAATATGAACTGATTTTGAATGCCTTTTGCAAATAATCATATAGTATGGAAGTTGCCATAGCTTTATGAGGAAAAACCTCATTTTTTTTTGCATTTCATTCAATCATTAGAACTAGTTGTTTTTTCAACTTTTCATTCTATTTATAAACCAAGAAGAGGATTAATAAGAGAGTTGATTAGCATGTGTGGAATGCTAAGCTGCTTCACAACAAGTGAAGTTGTCATGCTACCACACTTTGCTCAACAATCTATTTCTCCTCTTTTTCTCTCCACTTTTCCCTCTCTATTTCTAATTTGTTTCTTTTATCTCTCTCTCTCTCTCTCTCTCTCTCTCTCTCTCTCTCTCTCTCTCTCTCTCTCTCTTTACACGTTCAGCAAAGCACTATTTTTTACTTATCTTTTTTCTCATTTTTTCATTTTTTCTCATTTTTTCATTACATGTGCACATTATTTTTTAACTAAAATTTTTCTTCTTTTTTCTTTAAAAATATTTGAAATATCAATCATTTTTTTAAAAAGAAAAAAGCCCAAGTGGAAGCATGAGCAAGCAAAAGCAAGAGAGGTGTGAGCTATAGTGGATGGAGCAAGAGACCAAGAGAGAGAGACTCAAGATATGGGAACTCCAATAGTCACAATGTCTGACCGGACTTCCATTTATTCCAATGTCACTGAAAGAATAAAGAATGAAGTGATAATGATGGGCACCCACCACTTGCAGTGTGCAAGTGTAAATATTGTCAATGTAATAATACATGAGCGGCTAAGCAAAGGCGCCTTTACTCCCAACAACCTCCCACTTAAAGACGAATGTGCCTTGAGTAAAGAGGGAACAAGAAAAAATGACAAAGGACAATGTGTACATATAGTACAACAGGATGAGGAATAGAGGTCATCTCATCCAATACCCATCAACTTCGTAAGGAAGGTAAAATGCTCTACTGAGAGACTTTTTGTGAGCAGATCTGTAAGATTTTGGCTAGTTGAGATCTTGATAAGGTTAACAAAGCTGTCCTCAATGACCTCTCTGATAAAGTAATACCGCACCTCAATGTGCTTCGTCTTCACATGGAAGATTGGAATCTTGGCTACTGGATAGCACTCAGAGAATTCGAATGCAGTGTAGAGACCACGTCAATCATATTAAGATTTGGCACTAGATGGCCTAACTAGAGAGCTTTCTTGCAAGCCTGAGTAGTTGCAACATACTCAGCCTCTGTAGTAGAGAGGGATGTGCATTTCTGCACCCTAGATATCCAAGAAACAACATCCTAGAAAAGGTAAACACATAACTAAAGGTGGATTTCCTATTGTCTGCATGTCCTACATAATCAAAGTTAGTGTACCCCATGACTCATGTATCCTGGCCACCATAACATATGCACATATTTGTTGTTCCCTTTAGGTATCTCATGATACCCTTGACAACACCCCAACGCTGCTTGCCACATATAGCCATATAGTGTGCCACAATTCCCACTACAAAAGCTATGTCAGGGACAAGTGGCTACCATGGCATGCATCAAACTGCCCATTGCAGATGCTCATTAGACTAGGGACAATCAACTTGGCTCACCTTCACATGAGAAGGCAAAGGACAACCAATATGCTTAACATCCTGCATATGAAACCATTCAAGGACCTTCTGGATATACTCCTTCTGTGGCAAGTAAAGGAGCCTCTAAGAGAAATCATGCATAATTCACATCCCAAGAATATGTGAGGCATGTCCCATGTCTTTCATCCCAAAACTCTTCTTGAGCTAACTTTTCAGAGCATCCAGCTCATCAAAAGCTCTTCCAGCAATCAACATGTCATCCACAAAGAGTGCCAAAATCAATAGTCTTTCATCAAAGCCTTCTTTATGTATAAATACAAATCCATATCACTGTGTGTATAGCCCTATGAATGCATAAAAGCATCAAACTTATGGTATCATTCCCTAGTAGGTGCATGCTTAAGGCCATAAAAGCTTTTTCTTGATCTGCACACTTGGTGTTTCCTACCTTTTTTCTCAAAGCCCTTAGGCTTCACGCTATGGTCTGACAATATCAAATTACATTAAACTTGCACATTTGCACGAAAATTTTACAAGATCTATGTCAATAGTGCCAACACAACCCCCATTTACAAATTTCTCAAGTCGAGCAAAAGCACGGGACTGTTGGGAACTATGCTCAATGACAATGTCAAGTGGAATTTTGAGAAGTTTCTAGTTGAAAAGCTTTATTTTTTTAAGTGCCACATGGCATTTTGAGCTTTGTGATTCTCATGTGATTGGATGGCTACATCCATGTGAGGTTGTATGTATCGAACAGTTGGGATTATGTTTGTTGGTCCACCAAGATGCATGCAATCGGAGGGCTGAGGCAGCTGACCTATGACGGAATTGGATAGCGGATGTGATGCACTTGTGATGCGATGGGCAAATGTCAGCCATTCGATTGTGCATGTGGCTATCTACCTATTTGTTTGTATTCAATAGATCTAAAGGGATTCTTTTTGTTGAAACCTACTAGAGAAGCAAAAACAAAACTAGAACCTGACATTGTTAAAGTGCAAATGTTGCTATACAGAGAGATATGATAAAACACAAAAGCAAAATCCTACCCTATATGCAAAATGCAAAAGCAAAGTCTACAAACACAAAGGCAAAGGCAAGGCCGCTATATGCAAAATGCAAAAGCAAAGTCTACAAACACAAAAGCAAAGGCTACAGTATAATAAGATTAGATGCAAAGATGATCTAAGTGCACACATAAGCACACAACATATTTTGAAGACAAGAGACAAGTCGATTGGTAGACAAGGAGGTGACTTCTACACCCATGAATCCATCATTTCGTTGAGTCTTGCACTTCAAGTTAAAAGAGATAGGTGAGGTAGGATGCCACCACCAATTCAAATTTTCTCTTCAATATCTTTTTTGCAATTCATCATTCATCAAGTTTTAAGGTCAGAAGGTTAGATTTTCATCCTTTGTTCTTTTAAGGATTAGTTAAAATTATTTTGTCCTTTATGTTTGTCCTTTCTTCATTCTTTTAATGTGAAAATGGTAAGATTAGTTTGTTGTAATTACTTAGCATGATAGGATTATTAGTTAATTAGTTAGATTGATGTAGTATTAGTAGTATTTGTAGTAGTTAATAGTTAATTATTAGTTATAGTATTAGTATTTAGACTTATGTTAGTTAGACTTATTAGTAGTATTAGTAGTTGTAGTATTATTAGTTCATTAGGTAGACTTATATAGTATCGATAGTATTTGTAGTAGTTAATGGTTAATTGGTAGTGAAATGAAAGGAAAAGAAAACAATCTTTTGAATGTATGGAAAAAAGGAAAGCATAACAATATTTCAAACGTACTGAAAAAAAAATGAAATCGTATATCTTTTAAACCAATGGCATATTTTGAATGGACGAAGGAATGGCACCTTCCCCCATAATTATTTAAATGCGAAGAGACATGTGCCAACTCTTCGATATGCCGTATAGCATATTTTTTCATTTCATTTAGTTTTTGAAGTATTGTTAATGTTTATTCAGTTTAATGTTTATTGATTTCATTTATTTATTTGAAGTACTATTAAGTAAAAATTTTAAAAATCGTCCTTTTTGCACATAAAAGAGATCAAATAACTTTTTTAGTTTTTAAAAATATATAATTATGAAGTATAGCATGTTGTTTTCATGAACAAGTGCAGTATAGCCTGAATGATAAAAATGTATTGTTCTCATCAGCATTAACGGACGCTACACAAAAACAAAGTCACAATATATCCTTCAGGACCTCTAGAAAAAGAAAAACTATGGCTTGTAGAAAAACACCATTAAAACCCTTTGCTGCAACTTGGTATAACAAAGACAAATTCAAACTGTGTTTGGCAATAGAATGTGAAAGCATCATTGGAACACTAACAATGTGCGCAACTTATGGTATAGTCACAATGCAATATCATGATGTCATCTCACAAAAGAACGATGCATCTACGTAAGAAATATAAGTAACAAAGGCTTTGTCAAGGCACTATTCTCATCCTTGCATACCAAAAACGCGGAGTCAACATGATGATAATGAAATGCTAACCATGTCTTGTGAACAAAGACAAAAACAAATATGTGGTTCATTGTTACCAGACTACATAAAACAAATTCTCAATGCAAAGTCGTTACAGCTTCAACTCTTGAGCATCATTGATACATCCATCTCGATCTCCAAAACGACAACAATGATTGCAAATGGAAACTTGGACCATTGATCAATTCTTGAATCCTCTAGTCTCTTGGAATGATGCATCACTTTCACAACCATCTACTAGAATTGACATGACTATATTTGATATTGTGGATGCGTTCACTTTCAACATGCTACATAATCAACTCATCCAGAAGTACATGGCCATAATAGAACATTCACATCCAAGAACAAGGCTTTGCATCCTCAATAGGAAATCCATCAAAAGGATTCCAGAGCTCCATCATGAAAGCTCTCCATTTGACCCAATACTCTAAGCAAAACACGAGAATGAAAGAGGTTATAGTTTGCTCAACAATATAGTCAAGCTAAGATTATGACAAGCATTCCAAAGTGTTGATCAACATGAGTTTGCATGCATCATATTACGGAATAATAATTGACTTGTAGAAAGAATAGCAACGTATAGGACGGACGGCTTACCTGCCTAGATATGCCCTTGGAAAATGCAATGTTTCCATTCCTATTCCCACTTGGCCACCATGGTGCATACAATGGCAACATCTATCTTAGTTAATACATCAAGATATAGGCATCAACTATGTTCTCTACGTACACCTTACATAAGCCTTATATCCTGTTTCTATACCAGCCACAAAAATAGACTATCTTGATCACGAATAGCACAAGTACAACTTACCTACAAAGGGCATCGATAACTACAGGCATACAAATAAGAATAATTCCAATGAGGAGGACCTCATGCATATTCTCTACTATAGTGTTCCCACTTCAATACCAACATCCCCCTCTTGGCACCAGTGTAACTTGAAGGACCTTATCACAATGGTCCACGTATGGGGCATTCCTCATTTCTTCCTTACGTTCACTGCAAACGAGGTCTCTAGTACAAGGTGGGCCGAGATTAACAAGTTGGAATGCATTGTAAAGTAGTTCAACATTGAATTCTCATGGAAAGACTATCTCGTTGAGTGTGTCATCCTCTTCCATGCCAAGTTTCAACTTTAGTACATTCTTGGTAGAGCTACTTGTGTTGGGCACATCCATCAACATGTCATTAGGTGTGAGATCCAACATAGGGGCTCCTTACATGCACATATGATCCTATGGTTACATGAGGCAGACATTGCAAATATGACAAACGAGATATGCATGTACATTCCATCCAGTGATGATCAGTGTCAAAGTAAATTCATAGGTACTGTCATGCCTACTACATAAGCACAAGTAACAGCCATGGTAAATGTAAGTACGGATTTCTATATGCCTCATGTGATGATCTGAAACTAGTAATAGACCCTATAGCTCAATGATACATCTACTACTGTCCTAGACATGAGCACCAAAATATTGTGCCATATCACCAATGCTATTGCTCCTCTAAGGAGCGCACATGAATATTCAACAAGTAATAAACTCTTCCATCTCTTACTACCTACTCAAGTATGCAATGAAGGTAGAGCCAATCAAAAAGTTAAACATCCAGACATAAGATGCCAAGAGACTTGGACTCAAATAAGAAAAAATCAATTTCCTCCACAATATTATATAAGCCAATGTCACCCAACTGAGGCGACGTTAAATTGTATGTAGATCCTGATAGTCACACGAACCAAGTCTACTGAGTACATCAACAGCTCCCCTGCACAAATACGACAATGGAAGCTCACAAGGATAGGGAATATCATCATGCACCCTATAGACCTTTACTGTGCCTGGTCATCAAGCATAGAGCATGTAACATTTTACTGCTACCACAAAAACTACGACATCACCAAAACCATCACTGCATGTGATCTTGAATCCACTCTCTATGACACTTATAGTAATACTATGGAGCAACATACTAGATTGGTACGATTCATCGATTTTCAACCAGGCCACCAAATCGAAGGTTTCTTCTTTAACACATTACTGCAACGAACAAGCTTTAGGTCAGAGAGCAAACTAATAAGCGTCGAGAACTCGTCGCAATCATGCTACATCGAGTTCCAACTTTGTGGTCTCGTGTCCAATGAGAAAGACCTCAAAATGTTCATTGTAGACTACACATAAAGAAACTTACTCACCTCACCGAACTTTCCAGTTGATGAACATGATCCTTCAAAAGATCCCTTTCATCAAAGACAACCCAGAGATATTCATAGTACCTCCAATAGCTTCTAACTGTGAAAGTAGCATTGTCTCAATACGGATAAAGATGTTACAACTCACAAAAGAGTTTTGAACAATTCTTGACAAGCTAACAATAGAACAACAAGCTATCTACAACTAGCCCATTGATATGACATATGGCATACACATCATCAATGGCACACCAAGCAATGGAAAGAGCTTCCTCATATGTTACCACAATTATAGCCTCATTACCAGGAATAAGAGCATACTATTGATAGCAAGCATAAGAGCAGCTACAACTAAACTATGTAGCCTATCCACCAAGGTTCACTACCAGTTCAAGATACCAATACGTGCATAGCAATTTCTAGTACAGTTGCAAGAGATGGACAAATACTACATTGCAATAAGAGAAGCTGAGGCAATCATCATCAATGAGATGTCCATATTAACTAGGACAATGTTTGATATAATAGTGCGCCAAATAGTGAGCATCTGCCAAGGCTCATTGCTTAGTCCATTCGAAAGAAGCTCATGATACTATTTGGCAAACTTGCACAATTATCATCTATTTGTAACCATCAAACCGAGTTTTTGCGAACAATGTCACATCATCTCCCCATCGTATTGGGCACATGGAAAGCAACACACTCTCTTAGTTCAACATGCATGCGACTTGCCATTCCTATAGTTTTTACAAGTGATCAAGCATCAATATCCAACAAAGTGAGAGATACATGAATGCTTACATCAATGCATGATCAATGAGAAGGGCATCTTGGATTTGATCAACCAAAAAACAACAATCATATGCACACACAAGAAAGATGTTCACAACTACATCAAGTAGATTCTACACAAATGCTACACAGCAGAACAGATCCACACCGCCAAAGTTCAAATGAATGCAAATGACGAGCCAATATTGCAGACCTGGCTACATGACCAGAACTTCCATGAGATAGAGAAGATAGTAGTTGGGGCAATTGCAATGATATTTGAGAACATTGACCTCACCATAGGTGCAGCAAATGGTGAGATGTGTAAGATCAACCATACCAACACATCAAACAGCAAAATGATATTAAAAATCCAGGTCACGATCCAATCAACAAACCAATAGCTCACCTTATGGTGCAGCAAGTACCAGCACAAAGCATTGAATAGCAAGTGATACCATAAATCCACATTCTCACTGACACTCACATATGTGATCACCAATCACAAATCGTAAGGAGCCACAGTCAACCAAAAAGCACTTCTACACATAAGAAGAGTGTTCATGCCCATACTACTCTATGTAATGCCTTACCACATAACCAAAAGAAGAAATTTTTGTATCATCAATCTTCCCAATCCATTTGCCTTTTCTTCGACACATTTCCTAACACCATGACTCAAGTAGAGAACTAAAACAACTCGACAAAAAATAGACAAAGGTTAAACACAACACATTCCATCACACAACAATCTCATACACTTCTTGTAGCAAGTAATAAAGCAATCTTCTAAATGTTCTTTCAAACGTTGTTTATTAATATACTAATGTGTTTTCCTTAATTTTTTTCTCTTGCTTATGGATTTATTAACATACTAATGTGCTTTTCTCATTTATAGATACACATCACCTAGATGAGGTATGCACAATCTAAATGATACCTAGTATGTATTAAAATACAAATATATTACTTCACTTAACCACATTGACCTATGCATGCAGATGTTCTAGCTATACATTCAAAACCACGGGATCACCTAGTGCCATCCTACAAATACATAGAATCACAAGTACGTAGTAAATGACAAACCAGATGAGAATAGCAAATGTTGATGGGCAAAAGCCATCAACATACATCAATAGCTTTGCAACATACAATGACCTCCTAAAACTCATGGCCATATCCACTCAAATTCTCGACAACGAATGGTATCTTGCATCAAATGGCAAGATCGCAACTAGTACACAACCTCCTACAAACTTTCCAACTTTTATTTTTACTTGAAACAACAACGCCAACTCATATGCACTTAACATGCAATAGGATTCCTCAAAGACATAGTCAACAAACTCCAACTTGAGTACAAAGACTCGGTTGAAAATCCACTACAAACAACCATGGGCCAAGCACTTTTGGACACAAGAACAAACGGCATCAGAACATACCCAATTGAGTTGGTACACTACTACAAATTTAATATCTTGCTCAACCAATTGGTAGAAGTCTCGAAAAATGAAGGTAAGGATATACTAGAAGATTTCATAAAAAATAATGATTGCAATAATGGGCCTAACAATCTTGCAATAATGATCGAAAAGGTCATATACCTATTGAGCAAAGAGGTCTACACCCAGAAACACAATTCCAACTTTGATCCTTTTAGCAACATAATCTATGTATCAGGTAAGTTCTCAAACATGACTTCTCAAACACTTTTTTTAAACAAAACTAAAAATATCAAACTTTTCTCACAAAAATGCAAATAGAAGCAAACCAAGAAGAAACCAAACTTCTGCCAGTGCCAAACTTGCAACCTTCACCACTACAAGTCTTACCACTAACTCAAGTACTTTCATATCATCCAGCATCGTCTGCAAAACCAAAACCCACAAGCTAGTCCAAAAGTGCCAACACAAAGATACAAAAGCAACTATTTCATCTATAGCATAAGATATAAGAAAAATGGTAAGGAGTATGTAGGACAAACGAACAACATTGAGAAAAGAATCCAACAACATCAAAGAGATCCCATCAAGAAAATGAAGAAAGACATAGAAACATTCCAACCATTTGAGGATAACTTCGAGGTTAACATAGAAGCAATAGTTGATAGCATAGACAAGGCCAGGAATTTTGAGCAAGCCACCATCCATAAGAAAAATGCAATCGTGACAATGTACAATAACCTATATGAATGCCCAACAAGATGTAAAAAGTACTATTTTTTGAAGAGAAGAATCCTCGTTTAAAATAGCAAAAAAAATGTGACTATTCAAACTCACGATCATTGACTCGAACTATGTAAGTATACATATTCTCCTTTGGAGATTTTCCATGTATTAAAACAATGCTAAATCTTATCTACAAACATACTTCAATTTCAAATATGTCACATGTCTAAATACCATCAATAAAATGTTTACATAATAAACATACAAGAATTGCATATAGAACTTCATGCCCCTTTACTTAGCTAAACATGTCACCCTAGTTTACTTCTCTCTCTCTCTCTCTCTCTCTCTCTCTCTCTCTCTCTCTCTCTCTCTCTCTCTCTCTCTCTCTCTCTCTCTCTCTCTCTCTCTCTCTCTCTCTCTCTCTCTCTCTCTCTCTCTCTCTCTCTCTCTCTCTCTCTCTCTCTCTCTCTCTCTCTCTCTCTCTCTCTCTCTCTCTCTCTCTCTCTCTCTCTCTCTCTCTCTCTCTCTCTCTCTCTCTCTCTCTCTCTCTCTCTCTCTCTCTCATGTTATCATGGGAAGTGAAGATTCATGGCAGCTTTGCTTCTCTTGCATCTGCTTCACAACAGCTTCACAAGGAACTCTAGTTATTACTATTGTATTGGAAAATTTACAAGACTAAGGTTATCTAGCTCAAAGGTTATCTAACTTCAAGTAATCTATGGTGCATTTGCTAAGGGTCCTATGTTATGTGCCATGCATGTGACCCACACCAATGTGGTTTAGTAAGGTTAAGGCTATGAGGCTAAAGGATTAAGGTCGATTGACCATAGTTAAGGCATGACTAACCAAAAATATGTACATGCGGCAACTAGAAAATGTCGAGTGGCCTTTTTCATATTGGCTACAAGGCCACGTAAGGAAATGACAAACAATAAGGGTGGGATAGCCTCTACTAGAACAAGCAGCCAATAGTAAGGCCAATGGCTAATTATGGCAGGCCATGAGGGCACATGAGGGTGGTTGTGTCAATGGGCAAGTCATGTGCCCAAAATATAGGCTACATGGCCCACATGTTTAGAACCTAAGTCCTCCATAATGGCCTTAATAATAGAGCCACATGTTGATCACATATGGCAACTTTACTTTGAAATAAGAACAAAGGTGTGATGTAGGATGGGTAGTTACAAATAGTAAAACCTTTCCCTATGGGTATAGCCTTCTAGTTTTACTATGCAAGAATACTTATGCGAATGTGATCTTGTTTTTTCCTCTATGAGTATGAACTTGTGTACATCTAGATGTGTGTCTTGGCAAGTGCATGTGCTTTTCCCTAGCTCCTCGGATTATCTACATGTGAGTATTAGGCCATCATCTGAATCCTTTAGAGGTATGTTTTTCCTCATAAGGCACACTAGGGCACATAGGACAGCAATCACATGCGATTAATGTTCATTTACTAGGAATCGTGGTAGCACATTTTTGTATGAATAGTAGTTCAAGAAGCTACATGTGTGCACAAAGGGTGGCGACATAAATATGTTAAAACTTACAACTCAACTTTCGAGCACATCATTCTTGCAAGCATAATATTAGGGTATATAGCTAGTATATCATTTTTCACATTGTCACCTTAGGCATCCCATATAATTGGCACATGTAGGTCATATTTGGTTTAGTTAATGTATTGGGTGCTAGCACTAGAAGTTTGAAAGGTCTTGCATAATGCTTGTAAGTATAGGGGGTAAGAGTCCTTGCACATTAGGCTATCACATTCATACATGGGCTTTTCAATCACACAATCAACTTTCCATAGAGTTGTGGTGCATCTATAGACATTAAAAGAGAAGATGTAAAGGTAGGGTGCAAGTGTGCCACATAGTGTATATTGCATAAAAGGTTAAATAGCCTTATGATTTAGGTCATACTTACCATAGTTTAGAAGCATTGTTTATTTAGTGTGCACATAAATTTAATATAGCTAGTTATCTTGGTTACATATATACTAGGTCCCATATATATTTAAAATTTTGATTTATTTTTATTTTTATTTGAAATTTTTTTATGTCTTAAGTATGCTCAATTAGTCTAGATTATTCTTGTCTACACACACACACAAATTTTTGAACACTAGTCCTATAGTGATTCTCAAGATTTTCTCAGAAGATGTTATATGGGGTTTAGAGTGTGATATATTATTTATGGCACTAGATCTTATAGTGTTGTATATAACAAAAAATCCATCCTCTTTCATCTTATTTGTATAATCATATTATTAGCATGGAAAATGAAAATAATTGAATTGAGAAAGAGACTAGCATGAAAGTACCCAACTTGACCCACAAATGGAGGGAGACCCAGAGGTGGGTAGGTCCCGCATGAGGGGACCTATCCACACTAGTTGGGTCCCTCCTATGCACACCTTGAAAGAGATCATGATTTTCATTTTGAGAAAAGTGTGCTCTACAAGGGATTAGGCACATAGACAGTCACGTTGATGCATTTTCTGAACTAAGAAAAAAAAAACTTATGGTGCATCTACAATCATGATAAGTAACCCATGAAAAGACCTACATCTTGAATGGCCTTTATATCTTGACTTATAAGTGTGAAACTTTATTCCCTTTTTTATTTGAAATTCTTGTAAATTTTACAGCTTTAAATGGATATTTGAAACACGGTTCACCTAGAATTTTCATGAAACTTTTCATGGGAAATTGAATGCACTATCTATTGACCAAAAAAAGAGGGAGTTGTTAGTTGCAAATGTGTGGCTCCAACCACAACTCCACGACCAAAGGGATTCCCCCTCCAACTGTACACTCATGGGGTATCATCGTTAAGAATGAAATGTAGACACAATGACATTGTTTGAGCCAACACAATATTGAATGACAATATACACAACAAGAATTATACAATACCCAAGATGAGCTAAAAGATAAAACAAAAAGTTTTTGAATCATGGATTCATAAGAATTCAATTTGTTTGAAGCCATATTAGACTTCATTTATCAAGTATATGAATTTGATGCTACAAAATGTATGGCAAGTTGCCATGCCTTGTTATGACAAAACCTACAATGACATGATAAGTGATAAAATATATTCACAAATATTAGTTTAACTATTATTAATAGATGAAAAGCCTTTGCTATCATTATCTGCAAGATGACAAAAACCCACAAGAAATTTTGCGACTTTTCTGAACATTTTTAGATCTATTTCTTGTATGTAATTGAAATGGCACACATATATAATGACTTGGGGCAGTTGCACCTCCAACATATCTAGATTAGCAATATGTTTATGTATGGAAACTTGCAATACTTGAGCCAACAAAAGTGTGACTCATTGGGTCAAAATTCTAAATTCATTACAAGCATACCAATGGATGATGGGAAATGAAACCTAATACCAATGAATCTTAATTAGATCATGTGTTGCATCGATACATATGAATTAATATCAAAATAT
Source organism: Lygodium microphyllum (assembly GCF_053477565.2). Taxonomy (NCBI): domain Eukaryota; kingdom Viridiplantae; phylum Streptophyta; class Polypodiopsida; order Schizaeales; family Lygodiaceae; genus Lygodium; species Lygodium microphyllum. Next base: position 133,954,016 of record NC_141145.1, read on the forward strand.
GATTTACATATAGCCAAATAAGATGTCTATATACTCTCATCACTAAGAACATATATAAATTTTTGAAAATGTTCAAATTAAGTTCGAATAACCATTTATAGAAAACTCCTAACAAAAATAGATATTAAGTGCATGTATTGCATGTTCACATCTACCATCTAGGAAAGAAGCTTCAATCCACACATTTTTCCAATTATAGCAAGCATTTCACAATAGAGAAGACTGTAATTTGCACATTTCTCTAATCTCACAAAGCTTTTTAGGGGGAATCTCTAAGGAAGTGTGTGGCCTTTGTGTGTGATAACCCACCTGGATCAACCAATGTAAAATGTATTGTCTCATGAGATCTACAAATGTCTAATTCATCAAATGACTTTTCTAGCATCCTCATTGATTTCTCCATGAAATTTTTGTGAGACTGAAGAAATGTAGCGAGTACAAGTATTTTCCCATTTCTATTGATTTATTAAAGTGCATATGAATGATGATGTAAAATAATCTTATAATATTAAGTACACATGAAGTACTACTATATTGATAGGAAATACATAAGCATGGACCCAAATAGCAAATACAATAAGCAAAGCTCTAAGCATCCAAAACAAATTTATGCAAACTATAGATTCTTCCTACACCTTTGATGCAAGCTCTAACACCCTAAACTTAACTATGAACTAGATGAATTTAAGAAGAAAAGCTATGAATTGAGCGACAATTGATGCAGATAGTAAAGCAAATGGTTAGAACCCTAAATAACTAACCAAACAAAGCTTGCTATACAATAGAGGAAATGAAGAAACATATGCCTTTAAAAATGTGTATAAAAGAGTTTTCATCACACCTTAAATTGAGCATTTCTACAAAGGCCTCATAAAACGTCTAAATCCATGTGTAAAAAAATGTTCATAGATCTATCAAATAACATGTTTAAGCAATAGTTCAATCTCACCATTATCAAAGCATTTACAATCGTTTGACACATGCGACTCCCTTACACAGGAATAGAGTAGTACAACTTAACAACCCAAAATAATGAACAACCACATGGATCTAAATCATTCAAGAAAAATAAACAATGTATAAATCACCAAAGAAAATATATGCAAACCATAGATTCTAAAGAGAGTAGAAGAAATGTATGTAAACCATGGATTCTGAAGAGAGTGGAAGAAATGTTTGCAAATCATATAGTCTAAAGAGAATGGAAGTGAAGCAAACCTTGGATATTTTGAGATGAGTAGTCTCTCCGTGGCCTTGAGAAGAGGGGTTTCTCCATGGCCTTGGATTAGCTCCCTCTCCCTCTCCCTCCTCCCTCTCCCTCTCCCTCCTCCCTCTCCCTCTCCCTCTCTCTATGCCTATTTACTATCAATTTGCCGCCAAAACTTTTTGGTTTTTTGTCTTTTTGGAATGCCTAGTTTGGGAACCATGTAGTTTGAAAATCATGATCTCATGTAAATGTGCATGGATTTATGCATAAAGATCTTCACATTAAATTCACATCTAAGCTAGCATTAAAAGGGGCATTGGGATGGGAAAGTTAAAACTTGAGCAAGGCCAACAAAAGAGTTAAGCTCTATACAAATTAAAGTTGAATGGAAATTTTCAAAGAATGTGCCTATACACAAAGTACAAATACTCTAAAAATAGTGTAGCATTTCTTATCATTGATATTCTAGAACGTAACTAAGTATGGATAATAATGGTGTTTTATGTTAATGCATGGCACACCAATATCAATACAATATACATGTGCTAAAGATATCATGAATCATAGGTTTTGTGAGCTTGGTACCTCTTTGAAGCCCAAATATAGTTTTGTGGTGAGGGTAATGTGGTGATGTTCAATATAGATAGAGAATCAATGTACTCTTGGGTCTAAAAAGACATGTGAATTGCTACCAATTCCTACACTACTAATTATTGGGAGTCACTCAAATACCCACCTCTTAGTCACATAGCTATGCTCCAAGTGCCAAAAGTTGTAAGGCTAGCAAATGAGAAGAAGCCATCATGGGCACTATGCATTGATAGGGCTCCTAGTTTAGACACTAGAAGGGGTGTAAACTTGAAGATTAGATGGTTATGAGATGGCCTATGTGGACTTGATTGTTGGGTCAAGTGGGAAAGAGTTAATGAAAGTAGTAGTATATACCAAGTGACAAGTTATGAGACTCAAGAATATTCTCCAACCATGTGAACAATGAATCAAGGGAACTGTATTGGAGGAAATTTAATATCCCACATGTGTAGTCAACACTACTCCCCAACAACCTTATCCATCCATCTCACTTTTCCACTTCTCACTTATGGATCCTTCTTTACCTACCTTTCCAAATTCACCTACCATCCACTTTATGGATCCACTAGCCTTCACCCATCAATTGTATCAATTTAGTAAAAAGAAATTATAAATTTTCTCTCCTATTCTCGGTTGTACTTGTGTTTGTTGTTATGTTTCACTATGTTGTATATTCTTACTATTGGCATATCAGGTGCTCTGAGTAGTAGCTTAATACAAGATAGTTTAACTCTTATATTTGAAACGGCCAAAAGAGATGTTAAATAATGGCAATGGTAGCAATAGCAAAGAAGGCAGTAATATGGCTATACCATTGCAAATCCTACACAAAACTTTTGATGATTGACGTTGAATCAATTGCAACATCAAATCCAAGCAATCTTAGCAACCAAATCCCACTTGATCCAACTCTTCTTTGTGCTTGAAAACAAAGAAACATGAATGGATTCTAGACCACTATTACTAGAGTATCAATTCCTATTCTCACTCTCATTCAATACACATCCAAAGCTAGCTTATCTTGCTATTTATTGACATGTCAATATGAGACACAACATTTGACCATGATTCAAAATTTGGAGAATCAACTTGTAGTAGAAAGGTATTTAATAGAGAAGCAATAGAGATATTCATTAGATGGATAAAGAATTCGCATGACCAAATGGCAATGATTGGCATAGCAAAGATGATCAAGGAGTTTTCTAGGAGATACATCCAAGTTTTGTCCCCCCCACCCACCCCCTCACCTCCCAAAAGTATGATAAACAAGTCACAGCATTGAATACTCTTACTTTTGAGAAGTCAACTGCAATGTTATAAGAGGAGGAGATGTGACTAAAGAGCCCTAATGAAGCAATGGTGGAGATGTTGCATTCGTAGTAAGCACCAAAGGTGAAGGGGAGAAGAATCATGATGGGAAGAAAAGGGACAAGGAGAAGTGCCACTACTATGGTGGAAAGAGTGGTCACATAGTAAGGAAGTATAGAAAGAAAGGGTAGTGAAAGTAATGGTACCATAAGGTCTTCTACCAAAGGCAAATACTTCTGAACATTGCTAAAGTTAATTTGGAGCTATTCATACTAATTGAGAGGTTGTTCCTTAGCTTAGACTTCAAAGATAGACGAATCATGGGTGTTAGATAGGGAGTGTCCCGTCACATGACAAGCAAAAAGCACGATTAGTTCTCTAATACCTCTAAGAAAATCCATCATTGTGATAATGAGAACAATCCAAAATGCTTGATTGAAGGAATAGGTACTATTTCATTTCTAACATTGAATGGAGAGTCAAAAAGCCTTTAAGATTTAATATATATGCATGAAATCAAGAAGACCTTGTTATCTGTAGCCTTGATTCTTTACAAATTGTGTTCTCAAAGGTGTATTTAACAATAGAGGAGAGATTCTCAATGGTAATGGCAATGTTGTTAGCAAATGAGTGAGAGGAGATAACTTTTATCGGCTCATAGTTCTTACCTTCATCATTGGGGAAGGCATTAGTAGGCTTTCGCATGACTCATGAGTGATTTGGCCACATAAGCTTTGTTATACACAATGAACTACAAAAGACTAGGATGGTTGCACACTTAACTTTGGTGATATGCAACAAATATGTGAAGCTTATTTGATGGGCAAGCAAGAAAGGAAGTTATTTCCAAAACACAACAACAATCAGGTGAAGACTCCTCAAGAGGTGATAAACACACCAGCAATCAAGCAAAGACTCCTCTAGAGGTGGTGCCCATTGATCTTTGTCGTAAGATGACTCCCCAAGATTTGGGAGAATCTTTCTATTTTATGATACTTGTGATGACTAGGGAAAGTAATTGGTACAAAATGAGTTTGGAAGACCAAGTACAAATTAGATGGTTCTTTGGAAAAGAATAAGGATACACTTGTTGCACAAGGCTACTCATTTCCAAGAAACATTTATGCCAACAACTAGATGGCTCATGTAGTACTAGGCATGGCTACTCATAAGAAGAGGCCAATATTTTAGATGGACATGAATATGCATTCTCAAATACACACCTCAAGGAGGAGGTATATGTGGCCTAGCCAGTAGGGTAAAAATAAGAGCTAATAGGTGGATCATTAGTAAGTTAGTAAGCAAGGAATAGTGTTAATTGATTGAGTTGGGAATTGATATCACTTGGCACCAAGGCTAATGTAAGTCGATAGGTCAATATCAAGGGTAATACATTGGTAAACTATAGGCATCAAGGTTAGTAAATAAACTAATGAAGACTAAATAAATAATAATAACAACAATATGTAATAGAAAAAGGAGGAGGAAGGTGGCTTGTCAACTTGGTATACTCCTCCTGCCATCCCCTTCTCTCAGACCTTCCTATCATATAAACTAGTCATCTTCCCCCCCAAATCATCAAATCTTCTCCTCATAACATGTTAGTGCATTAATGACTATGCCCAATCAAGACAGTAAGGTTTGCAAGCTTAGAAATGCATTGTGTGGGTTGAAACATGCCTCAAGGAGATGGTATCAAAGATTAGATGTTTTCAAAAATGTTCAATTTACCATAAGTGCTTTTGATGCTAAGTGCTATGTGTTTAGGTAGCATAGCAATTATATGATCATTGTTTTGTATGTAAATGACTTGATAGTCACAAGAGCCCAAGAGCATATGCTTCAAAAGACCAGGGAAATGCTAAGTTATGATTTGAAATGATAGACTTGGAGATAATGCATTTCTTCTTGGGCATCGAGGTGTCTCAACAACCTAGCAAAATCTTAATTTATCGAAGAAGGTATACTGGAGGAGATTTTGAAGGCATTCAAGATGAGTGAGTGTTAGGGAGTAGTTTCACCAATGGAAGTAAATGCAAGCTCTCATAAGATGATGCATTACCACTTGTGGACCTCAATCGATCAAGAAAGCCTGTGGAAAGTCTTATCTTTCTATGCAATTTAGGCTAGTTCCTAGTTATGTAGTTAAAGTCCTACGTAGACTATCTTGAGGGAACCATTGAAGAGCAAGGATATGGGTGTAGAAGTATTTGAAGGGTATGATGGACTATGTCATCACCTATAGATTAGGCAAGACCTCAATTGGATAGTGCAATTTAGATTAGGGCGCAAGAGATACTAATTCCAAGAAATTACTAACTCATTGGAAATTGCTTCTTGCTTGGATATTAATTCAAACAAATTGATGATTAGATATTTCTTCTCACTTAGATCGAGAGTTTTCTCTTGAATTGGCAAAAGAAGCAACCTATTATGTCATTGTCTTCATGAATGCAAGGTAGCCTACTTTGTTGCTTGTGAAGTTGTTTGGCTGAGGAGGATTTTGAGAGACATGGGAGTTCAAGTCAAAGAGGCAACAATGATAAAGTGTGACAATCAAAATTACATGGTGATTGCAAAGAACAATGTCTTTCATACTTGCACAAAGTATATAGAGATTCAATAACACTATGTGTAGGAGCTCATTGAGGATGTTATGGAGATGCAATACTTTTGTATAGAGAACAATTTTTCTAACATATTTAACATGGCTCTTGGGAGTGATTAGCTAGCTCAATATCTTCATTACCTTGGTATTGGACCAAACAAGTACTTTGCTTAAAACTAGACATTGAGGGGGGTGTTGAAAGTCACTGTAATGCCTATCTATCAATATAGAAGATTATTCTCAGTGATAAATTTAAGTGATGAGGACATCACTGACCACAGTGATGTGACGAAACCATCCTAGCCCAACTAATGAGAATTCAAACAATGAGGTATTTCTTGGTCTCCAAACACCAACATCCACCACAAAAAGATTGCCAAAATAATAAGAGGTTTCAATATTACGCTTATATACAACATAATTAATCAAATGCTCTTGTAAGATGGATTGATATAGCAAGTAGTCGAAAAAACATGACTAAATTGAAAAATCATCTAACTAGGGATAACTAGTAACTTTAAAATTTGTATTAGGGATTTGGTACAAATTGATAGCTATGGCAAAGCTAATGATTGTGAATCTAATATGACAAGCTATGGAGGAATGAGAGGATCTATATCATCCCATGATGTCCCTCGTGGGTCTATCCAATATAGAGATACTAAAGTACCATAGTTGCACAACTCAATGGCATGTAAGTGTCAGTTGTATCCTTTTATGGCACCTCAGGAGGGGATGTGGACTTGTGGAACCTCATGTTCTTGCCATTTAACTATCTTGATGAACCTTTGATCCCCTCTCTAGAATGAGCCCTAAGAAAGGGGGAGGCTAGATTATTCTTTAGAGGTGAGAGGTGATCCATGTAGGCCCGTATGACTACAACCATGTGCTCGGCTAAGTGGACTAGCACTAAATATTACCCTATAATTCTTGCTGTTTGTGTGTGTGTTTTACAACAAAGCAATGGAAATACAAAGAAACATCTACATTGTGACAACAATTAGAACAATAATGACAAGTAGAGATATTGTGTCACAAGGGTCCATTTTGATAAGAATGGTGCAAAGAAAAGAATTATGATGGTGTAGTCAAGAGGGCAACTTGAAACAACAACTTGTATTGGTTCACAACTTACCCTACAGAAGCTGGAATAAACACAAACAAGCTTTGGTATGAGAGGTTTGGTTATTCAAGTATTCCTATTCTAAAAGAAATATTTAATTATAAATTGCTTGTAGATTTACCTCCATTAATAGATTTGCCAAATGCATGTGATGCTTACATGATGGGCATGCAATATCAATAGTCCTTTCCATAAGAAGCAAGTAGGGCACAAGCTCCTCTAAATCTCATATATATAGATCTTTCTAGAAAGATAAAGACAATATCTCTAGGTGGTTCCTCTTATTTCATGACACTAACTAATGACTCTAGGAGAAGGACATGAATATACTTCCTGAAGAATAAAGATGAAGTCTATGAAATTCAAACAATGGCATGCTTTGGTAGAAAATGATTTTTTCAAAAAGATAAAGAACCTCGAATCAGATGGAGAGGGTAAATTCAGTTCAATGTATTCATATATCTCAACAAAATGGCATAGAAAATTGCAATAATCTTATCACAGTGGAGATGGTAAGGTGTATGCTTAAAGGGAAAAAAGATAATTACAAAATGTCACATAGCTGCACTTCTAAAAATAAGGGTGTAGTCTTTTGATTGACTATTTTAAATAGAACGTCCAATAATGAAATGCAAATGGTGCAAGGGGTGCTCGAGTTGGCCTTCAACTACCTACAAGTTGAAAAGAATGGTAGGCCCATCATGAGCTCCATCGTCCATACCCTTTCCACAATTGGAAATGACTGGAGGGTTTCATCGAAATCATCCCATGACCATGTTGTCACACTCTCAACTTGTACTCAAGCGTACACATAATGACTTAGCAAAATATATAATTGCTTCAATTACTACTAAGCCATTACTTAATATGTTTTTAAAATGCCAAAACAAGTGTCCTAGTGTAAGCTTGAGAGACTCAATGTCCCACTTGGCAACAAAATGTAGGTTTTGATGGAATGCTTTCAAGAAGGCAAGGTCCAACAAGGGCACTTCCCACCATGAAGGGAAAGCGGTTTTAGGGGTGTTTTGGGTTTCCACTTTGCAAACTTTGAGTGCATTGCATATCTACATCTTCTTAATATTAACGGAAGGTCGAGGGCGGGCTAGCCATGTGGCACTCTCCAACCCCCTTCCTCATTTGGTGGACGGGTCAAAAGGAGAATATGTATGCATATGTAGTTCTAGTCACTAATCATGATTTTGAACGTTCACATTTCTTTTGGTCATAGGCACCATGGCCAAGTGGGAATAAGAATGGAAACACTCCATTTTCCAAGGTGATATCTAGGCAAGGTGAGGTTCTAGCAAGCAAGATGTCTGTCTTGAACGTCGTTGTTCTTTCAACGAGACGATTATTATTCCGTAATATGATGCATGCAAACTCATGTTGATCGGCTCTTTGGAATGCTCGTCGTCGGCTTAGCTCGACTACATTTTTGAGCAAACTGTAACATCTTTCATTCTCGTGATCTGCTTGGAGCATTGGGTCGAATGGAGAGCTTTCACGATGGACCTCTATAATCCTTTTGATGGATTGCTTGTTGAGAATTCAAATCCTTGTCCTTGGATGTGGATGTTCTGCTATAGTCATGTACTTCTCGATCAATGGATTATGTGGCATGTTGAAAGTAAATACATCCGCAATATTGGATATAGTCAAGTCAATTCTAGTAGATGGTTACGAAAGTGATCCATCATTCCAAGAGACTAGAGGGTTATCGAGAATAGATCAACGATCCAAGGTTCCGTTTGCAATCGCTCTTGTCATTTTGCAAATTGAGATGAATGTATCAATGATGCTCAATAGTTGAAGCTGTAACAACTTTGCATTGAGAATTCATATTGTGTAGTCTAGTAAGAGCGACACCATGTATTTGTTTCTCTCTTTCTTCGCAAGACATGGTCATCATTTAGTTATCATCATGTTGACTCCGTGTTGTTGGCATTTGCAAGGATGAGAACATTGCTTGACAAAGCCATTGTAACTTGTATTTCTTTTGTAGATGGATCATTCTTTTGCGAATTGATAGCATGATGTTGCATTGTGACTATATCACAGGATCCACACATTGTTAGTCTTCCAATGATGCTTTCACATTCTGTCACCCAAGATGATTTGAATTTTTCTATGTTGTACCAAGTTGCAGCAAATGGTTTTAGTGATGTGTTTCTAGAAGCCATAGTTTTCCTTTTTCTAGAAGTCCTGAAGGATGCCTTGTGACTTTGTTTCTTCATAGCATCCATTGATGTTGATGAGAACAATATGTTTTTATCATAAAATTGCATTACACTTGTTCATAGAAAAAAACATGCTATACTTCGTAATTTAAAAAAAAAAGATAGCTTATTTTTTCAACATGTAAGGATGATGATTTTTTTCTCTTAAAAGTAATTCCAATAAAATAAATAAATGAAATCAATAAACAATAACAATACTTCAAAAACTTTTAAATGAAATGAGAAAACATGCTATATAGCATGCCGAAGAGTTGGCATAAATCTCTTCGTAATTAAATAATTATGGGAGAAGGTGCCATTCCCCTGTCCATTCAAAATATTTGGTTTGTTGAATTTTTACATTTTTGTTTTATTCAGTACGTTCGAAAGTTTGTTGTGCTTTCGTTTTTGCCATACCTTCAAAATATCATTTTCATTTCAGTACTATTTACTAATCTTAAAAAGAACAAATGATGAAGATTTGAATCTAACCTTAATAAACTAAAAAGATGAAGGAAAAAATTGTTTAAACTAATCCTAAAAAGAACGAATGACAAATATTTGAATCTAACCTTTTAGCTTGCAAAGTAGTCAATGAACAATGTTGTCTACATCCTAAATCACACCTATATCAAAGCTATGAAAGGAATATATTACATATTGTTGGGATCAAGAATATATTTTCCTTGGGAATAGTGAAGATTTAAAGGGGAAGGGATCCATCAGCGTGATTGGAGAAGATCAAGGTGTGCCATGTTGGTCCAAGATAGTAGAGGAGTAAAGGGGGACATGAGAAAATTTGGTCAACTATGCATTGATGGGTAGATTTGGAGAAAGTACAAGAGCCTAGTAGCATTGAATAGGCTATGGAGGATCTATAGTGGATGGAAGCTATACGAGTGGAATATGATTCCATCCTAAGATTGTCCAAAGTATCCCAAGGTGAATGGCACCAAGTAGATCTACAAAGCTGAGTACAAGACATGACTAGTAGCAAAGGGATTTGCATGTATAGAAGGTTTTGAACACAAATATACATTTGCTTCTACAACCCAATTGATTACTATCTGTACCATTCTATCCCTTGCTACATAGTATGGGTGTTTAATAATGCAAATTGACATCAAATCAACTTTCTTGATTTTGAAGTTGCAAGTGCTAAAGACAAAAATTGCAAACTTTGAAAGGCACTATATGGGCTAAAACAATGTGGCTTGACATGTACGTCACAAGTATCTTAGAAGAAGTCTTTTTTATGTTAGTTTGTATGTGTTTGAGGGGAATGGTAGGTAGATGCTCATTGCAATATATGTGGATGATCTCACTCTTTTTGGTGATCACGACGATAAAATTTCTCAAACAAAGATAACGTTAATAGTGAGTTTGAGATGACACAGATCTTAGACTTGTGCACTCTTGCTTAGGGATTGAAGTTTGGCAAGAATTAGGCAAGATTTTCATCTATCAAATAAAATATACTAGTGAGATTCTTAAATATTTTGGAATGGTTGATTGTAAATTAGTGGTTACACTAGCAGAAGTCTTGAAGCTTTCAAAAGAAGCCACATTTGTATTTATTGATAGTGAGCTTTTCAAAAAACTTATGGGAGGCCTTTTTTATTTGTGTAATACACTCCCCAACATAAATGAATATACAAGTGTTTTTAAGCAGGTCCTCTAATAAGCCAAAAGAAAGAAGCCATTAGAGGAAAGGAAAGCATATTCTAAGGTACATTGTAGGCACTTTAGATTATGGCATCTCATATAGTAGATGGCTATTGTGACTCAAATTGAATAGGCAATATAGATGGAAAGAGACCAATGATGATATGTATTACTTCTCACTAGGATCTCACAACCTCAATTTCTACTTCTTTGATTGAAGCTAAGTACAAATTGACATGTTTTGACTCATGTGAGGCCTTATTTGTTAATAAGGCTTTTGGTAATTATGGGGGAAAACCTTAAAATTTTCTATGTGATAATCAAAGTTTCATGCTTGTGCAAAACATAGTGAAGTATGATATCATTTTGTAGATAGTTGTGCAGACATTTTTACCAAATATATTGGGAGAAGTATCATGGAGTGACATCTTCATTAGCTTGATATTGAACCCAAGGAGTGGTTCACCTCTGGGGTGAACATTGAAAGGGGGTGGGGGGGTGTTTTTTTTTGGGAGATCAATGCTCCACCCCTAACATAACTATGTTGACTCTATGTTTGTGATCCACCATATGAGAAGAAGGTATTTACGAGCAACACATTTACCTACTAGGTCCCAAATTCAATAACAAATGGTGGCTTAGTGTGGCCAAATAGCTAGAGACAAATCCCAATGGGGATTGGCATATTACCGCGACTTGGCTGTATGCATGTGTAGAGTCTTTACTACACTAGGTCCTTATTTGGAGGGTTCCTCCTCACAAAATTTCCCACCGAACTTATTGGGGAGAAGTGCAGAGGGGGGTGGAGCACCTCTTTGCACAAGATCCTTAAGGGGTGGGGGATGCCCTCCCCTTTGCCCAAAGGGCAATTACACTAAATACATATATGAAATTCATGGACCTACCAAGTAGATCAATGGTTAGTTTTGGTCACATGTTTGAAAAGGCTTAAATGTAACACTCTATTTAACACATTGGTTTACAGATCATTTTATAAGCTTCAACCATGCTTTTCTATGTATATAACCTTTGCTCCCTCTAATTTCTTGTATGATATCTACGCTTCCTAACTAAAGCACGTAGTTGGAAAGCATCATCTATCAAAGTTTTCGATTCTCCATATTCTCTATATTATCACTTGCTTACAATCGTGTTCTCTCTTTTCTTAAAAATAAATAGTACTAATGGTTTGCTCCGTATCATGTGAGTGATCATCATTACTAATAGCCTCTCAACACTCTTAATGGTCATTTTGGAAACACCTAGACCTCATGTTGTGACTCCATACAACAAGGCTTGTGTAATTATGTATAAAAAAACTACAATTTGGCATGGAGTTCCTAGAATTGAAGTCATATACTACTTCTTTCAAGTGGTCCAAGGCTCTTCTTCAATTTGGCCAAGTATACTCACTTCTTTCTCCATACTAGGTGTCAAAATATCAATCAATCCTTCCTATGTGTAGTAGTCCCAATAGTTATCTCATGATGCAACTATGTCTCAAAGGGCCAAAAGGTCCACATTGAACAACCCATCATATATTGCACATTTGTATACATGAGATATCTCTTGTAGAAATTGGTATCAGGGGTGTCTAGAGACTTGAGTGGTAGGTGAACCCTTGGGACAACCACCTATCATCACAAAACTCAATATGCACGATCCACTATTATAGTAATAGGCCTACTTGAAAGGTCAAGTTGTTTATATTAGGCAACAAAGAGGGTGCACCCATCAAATAGTTTACTATACTTGATTTCCCTTTAGGATTCCAACATGTGAGCCCTTATGAGCTTGGCCATCCTGACATCATTTCTGTCTCTTTTTGAGTTGGTGTTCTTTGTTGGTGGAGCATCAAAGGCTGGATCAACCAAAAGTACTTTAGAAGTGGGAATCAATTCAATGGGCTGATATCCCATTTGTTCATAGTTTAATACCTTTAAGTGCTCCAACCATTCAAGTTCAGATTTAAGTCTCACTACACTTGCATCAATGAACAAACGTTTTGTATGGGGGGGCTTTGGATTAGTGGAGATTTGTGCTATCATTTAGCCATCAATATCATAGTCCAATGAGTCAATGTTTGTGTCATCGTCTTCTTCATCATCCATAGATTTGCCACTTTCGTCCTCGATGTCAAACCCTTGCCCATGCACGAGGAAAATGAAGAGGTCATTGTGATCATCACATGACGATCTCTGCATATCCCAATATTCTAGGGCAACCTCTCAATATATGGTATCATGTGTGTCATGAACATTGTGGGCGCATTAAAGTCCCTTAGAAACAACATGTCACCCATACATCAGGTAAGTTGCTATCCACACACATTGGTATGTCTTTGTATACATGGCAATGTTTGAGTTCTTGAATGGATCTTGAAAGTACCTTGCAACAAGCCTCAAACCTCCATTACAATTCCAAACTGTTCTCATAGGTTGCACACCATCATGCAGATTGAGGCTCTGCATTGATCACTTGATCATCATAATATATACCATACTTTCCCTCTTTCCTCAACTCAAGTATGTGTGGTATATGCTCTCTCTTGTGTGCCACTTAGGTGGAAGTAAGATCCTTGGGCTTAAAGGATACCCCTCTCTAAACCCTTCGTTCACCTCTAGAGGATCGTGAAGTGATCCAATGATAGAAATAAAAGTTTGTGCACTCTTGCCAAGCATAAAGGTTGGGTTTACTATTAAACTATCAAAACTTATTTTCAACATTATATGCTTGCAAACAATGCTAATTTACCTTATCAAACACCTTTTTCACATCGAGCTACAAGAATACTATCCTTTGCCTTGATAGGCATGCCCATATAGTAAGACAGAGTCATCTCCTATAATGGAATATCGAGGTATGCATCATGTAACAATTTGAGGATCTCCCCCTCATAGATATCCTCTCTCTCTCTCTAGAAAAGAGGTATCTCGTGTGTTAATGAGCTACATGATGGGTTTGCATATCAGTGAACTAGAGGTCAATGGTGAATGATAGGTAGGCATGGTCCACTACAACTCCAAGGAGGCATGGTGATACTTAGAGGTCTTGGATGTGAGATATTAGTATTGGTGGACAAATAAGCCATTGAAAAATCAATGTTTTGCCACTATATAAAACATAAGGTATTGATGAGCCATATAACAATGTCCAACCCATAAGCGTAATAAGAGTGCAATCATCATTTATGGGAACAACAACGAGCCAAGATTTGAACTTGTTTGCTTTTGACATGGAGAGTGTAGTAAATCTTAGCATTCTCACAACTTGCATGCCTTGTTTGAAAAGGAGCTTTGAAATACCCTTATGTTAAGTTAGAGCCCCTTCCCACCTAGTGCCTACAAAGGATGATTAGTATATTGTTAGCTAGAAAATGTCTAGAGGTAGGACAATTGAACTAGTGGTGAGATTGGTGAATCAAGGATACATTACGAGTAGAGCCACTAATATAGGCAAAACGTTGCTCTTCTATTATGATGTGGTGCTTTATCAAAAGTTATTATCATTTGCACCACAAATATCAAGGAAGCACCCATGTTTTTCCTAGTGGTAACTTTCCTTTCCAAGCACTCCAAAAAAATGGAGTCCCCACAAGCACTTTGGTATGACAACACTACTACGACGCTTACAATAGTATGTTCATTGTACAGATGCTGGCGCGGAAGGGGCTCTTACCAAAGTACTACTGATGTACAATCCTATTGTAGATTAGACACGTGGCAAAATGATGTTTCAAACACGTGTTACAAAGTAATAAGTCCATAGTTCATGGCTTCATATGTTCAGTTCCATAAACTACATATATATATACATATATATATATATATATATAGAAAGAGAGAGAAGAGAGGAGGAAAAACATAGAGGAGCCCAGGTGCAGCAGAGCTAGAGACATCACGCCTGCAGGTAACTACTCCTCTTCTTTACAGGCGCCATGAAATGGCTGCTAGAGCAAGGAATTAGTGATAGACAGTAGACCAACTTTGTTTTTGTGTTAGAGCACGGAATTACCCTGTCGATGAAGGTCTTTAGATTATCTTTCATATGTTGCAGACGCTCATTTGCTATTGATGCTTCCAAAATGAACAAACCATCGAGAAAGGATGGAGTGGATGCTTTTGCTGTTGGGCTTGGGAGAACTGTGGCTGTTCTTGATTTCCTCATGACTGCTGTTTGTCATCGCAGGTTATAACTTTCGCAGTTGTTGTAGGCATTGCCATTGTCGGAATTCTTCAGCGGTCTGCACGAGTGCGCACACTGCACTCTCGTGTGAGCTGCCATCAATTTGATAGGGCTCGAAGGTTAGTGTAGGTGATAACAACTTATCCGAAAACATGAAATCATTGCCAATGCCTCTTCCAGAAGTGCTACAGAGCAGCTGCTGTGCTTGGAGCAAACCGTGTCTTTGGAAAGGACATGCAGATAAATGCTTGAGAATTCTGCCACACCAGAGGCTTTCATGGAAGTGGGGCAAAAACAGGAGGCAGAGGAAAACAGTGGTTTGCTTTCATGATTTGAACTCTCGCTTTGGAAACATGGCGGAGGCATTGCAGCAATTAGGGGCACGCCTCACAAAACCTGAAGAATATGGCCAGTGGGGAGAATCCCTGAAAGAAAAAATGTGTAAGTTTGTCACTTTCTGGATGCTTCCTGTGCTGTAGCTGTCTCTGCACTTTATGCTATCATTGCCTGGAATGCAGTGAAGTGGCATGCCTAGGAATATAGTCCATGACACATAGATCATGTTGAGTGTTGAAAGTGTTTTTATAAGTTCTTTTGCTTTGTGTCTGTGTAAGCTGTGTGAGATCGCTTGAATGCTCTGATAGGTTATGGACTTCTGGAGTGTCAAGATGGGTCATGTCTACCAGGTACTACAACTGAGCCCAATGGTTCATGTTGTACACAGTGCTTCAAAATTGGGAACCCAAATTGTGACATCATGTGTACAAAACTCTAGGTGGCACGTGCTATCTTGGTTGTGGCAATTTCCTGGACGACACTCGAATCTTCTGCTGCATTGAGATAATATTTCTACTTGTGTGTAATTCATGCTTTCTATATATTTTGGAAGAGGGACATCATTTTGGTTGCTGTTTCAACAAGTATTAATCCCACCTTCATGTTGCACAGTATCCATTGGCAATGGGAGCATAATATCATGGCTGAACAATACTCCTTTTGCAAGTCTAGTGCCATCATTTATTGGTGCACCTTAGGTTGTAGGCTTGAAAATTGAAAATAAGACCATTGAGTAGGGCCCAGCGGTCTTGACCTTAGCTATTTTGGCATACCCTACAAAGCACTTGTGTGTTTTGGGCAGGGTTTGCCAACATAGACCTCATTGGAAGCAGGCTATAATGCTAGTGGGCAACAAATGGGATGTTCTTATGTAAAGGCGGGGCTGTAAATAAATGATATGGCAAACACACAAAACACAAAGTATACAACAAGATGTAGAGTGCAATCTGTAGCTGAATGAGAACAGAGTGTGAATGATACAGTCAAGGGCCCTCGGACCTCTATGTCTCTAGGATCTAGTCAGAGGTGTCTGAGAGTGGTATCAGACTGTGTTGTACTCGAGACAGATCTAGAAATGCAGCAGCAGCAGCAGTCCACCAGTAGCTCTGACAGTGTCGGATGAAGATGGCAGCAGAAATGTGGGTCCAGCAGCTGCAAAACACAGGTCTGATTGGGTAGATGATGACATTTGCAGTCCAGATAATAGAAGGAGGCTATAATTCGGGTTGAGCAGCTGCAAAACACAGGTCTGATCAGGTAGATGATGGTGTTGGCACTCTGGATGATAGTAGGAGGCTATACAGCTGGTGGAAAGCGTGCATCAGCTGCAAAATGTAGGCTGGAAAGTGTAGACAGCAGTAGGCACTACGTGGATCCTCAACCGATATGGTAGCAATTGTGTGTGAAGATCCTCGACTGATGGCGATGTTCTTTAGATGGGCAGCCAGCTGAGATCCAGATGCGGTGTGGTAGCAGTGTGAGGGTAGATGGCTGATGGCTGAGTGTGTAAATGATCAGGAACATGGATGCACTAAACAAGTGACTACAATTGTCCTATTGTTCAGAAATGAAGTCATTTATTTTTGGTAATTCAGCATTAGATGCTTTTTCAGCCTGTTTCAGGGATAATTACTTAGGGATTAATGCACTGTAATTTATGATTAGTGCAAAGCCTAATATTAGTGGCTCAACAAGGGCCGTATAATTGGTGGCTGTTCACCTAACGAGCACTTGGCCCAATTACTGCCCCCAAATGCACTTTCCTTTGCCTTGGAAAAGGAATCCTTTGTCATGGTGAGACCGCTTGGTCTTTGACCTCCTCTCCACTTCTTATGGAAGTTCCCAAACAGATTTTCCATTGAGCTCATGGACAGCCTGACATCTTCCTTGCCTTTGCAACTTGTCTTTGCACTCACTTGGTCTGATCCATCGGACACATGAATGCAAGTGTGCTTGTGTGCCGAATACATAGTCCCTTCAAAGTGTGCTAAATATGCTGATACGATGCACTGTTGTGGTAGATATGAAAATGCCTTTGATACCATGCATGGGATTTGTTAATGTATCTTGATCCTTGGATAAGAAAAGTACTACCAACAAAGAAGGAGATCAGAAGTGGCCTCAAAAAAATACAATAATGAGAAATGGATTAGCAGGAGATACTTCTCAAGCCAAGATGATAAATATGAAGTTATAAAAGAAGATAAGATAAAGCATAAAGAGAAGAAATAAATTTTCTTAACTAAAATCAACCCTGAACATGGTTGGATACTGTAGGTGCTATACAGGATTAGGGAAAGGGGGTGATTATGTCAGAGTGTAGTGAATGCGGAAGTGTATGACTAGATTGAAGGAAAGAATAAACACGGAGAGAAGAGAGAAAGAGAAAGAGAACGAGAAAGAGAGAGAAGAACGCAAAAGACTGCAGTGAATGAATGCTGAATATAAGGGGGTAGATATGTACAAGGGGCTGTGAGAATATGCCAGCCAGGGTCTCTCAACCTGCACACACAAAATCTGAATGACTGTGACCAGGGGAAGGCTGGGCATTAATAGGCTAAAAGAAATACATAAAAAATAGCAGGTCGGCTAGCTTGAAACTGGCCGACTGCCATCAGGCTGGTCTGACTACATAAAATAATGCCTAAAATTGCTGCACACGCTGCGTTTGCTGTCTGCCTACCATGTGGCACCTGTCCCACCTGCTCAACATTGTCTGACCTACTTGGAACATGGTGATCATGTTGGCGACTGCGTGTATGCTGTCTGACCTATTCAGAAATGCATGGATTTGTCCTAAAATGATTGTGCAAGGCTGATCAAATCTCTAACACAACCTCTCAGATCTTGGATGTGGCATGTGGCTCAGGGATGTGGAGTGTTGTTGAAGAATGGCTTGAGGAAGAGTCTTCATAAACAAGGCTGCCAAGTTATCTTCTCTCTTGCAATATAACACATCAATAGTCTCATCCAAGCTTCTTTTCTCGACTGAAATGATATTGTATCTCAGTGTGTGTTGATCTAGCATGAACTATAGGATTCTATGCCAAAGTAATGCAACTCTCATTGTTGCAATGAAGTGCAGTAGGACTTGTTTGTAGGTAGCCAAGATCTCCTAACAACCTTTGTAGCCACATTGTCTCATGTGGTAGAAGATGCCGCTCTATACTCTGCCTTTGTAGACGATAGGGCAATTTGGGTTGCTTCTTACTACTCTAAGAGATAGCACATGCATCCAAAGTAAAGCAATAGCGTGTCATTGACCTCTTGAGCCCACATTACATGCTGAATTAGCCTCTTGAACAGCCCCAAAAATGTTTATTTAATGAAACCCTAAAAATGGGGAGCGGTTTGAGAGAGTTTAAAGTGAGGAGAGGTTCGAGGTCCCAAAACTTTCTATAAATATGTTGGCTGCCCTCCATTCAGCCCTAATCTCGTTTTTGTAGGTTTCAGGCCCTCTAGCTTCGCTGCAAACACCTTGTGCGTAGAGGACACCTTAGCCCAAGCTGCCTGACCTTCTCTACACCCATCTGGGGCTTGTTTCTTGCCTTCATCACGCAGTCCACACCTCGTACAGTTGCTTTCCAGCCCCGATTGCTGTTGCAGTTCACTCGCTTGCTGCCCCTAGGTGCCACATGTCATCTATAGTTGTGTTTTCATTTGCTGGTTGAAGCGTTGCCCCAATCGATTGCAGATTTTCTGCGTTGCTGGCTGCCATATTGGCTGGCACATCGTCATCCACAGCTGCATTTTCACTATTGGCTATTGTATAGGCTACCACATCATCAATTGCTGTTGCGTAGACAATATTTCTCTTTTCTCTAAGTATTCGACACTGATCCCACATCATCTGCTGTGTTTGCTGCTGTCCAACATCTTGGAGATTGCCTTGTTGTGTTTTGGGATTTGCCAGGAGTATGACAGATTCTCTAGCTCATTACCTTTGCCTTGGTCCTTGAGACACAAGAGTTCGGGGTCTAGTTTTCATTCCTTGCACGGTTTTTTTGTTGCACGAGCATCGTATTATATCTATTAATTCATTTAGATCTTTAGCATGTTCATTGTCTCTGAGTTACCCTAACCCTAATTGTGTTCTGTTGAGTTTATGCTTTGTTGTACGCTTTCATTTATGTTTTTGCATTAGGATATTTCTCCTGGTATCGGAGCAAGGTTCTCTTTGATGAAACCTCGGCCTTTGATCTGAAAGCCACGCAAGAAGAAGGAACAACAGGAGGGCAAGATGACTTTGTACGCATCTTCACCACATCATCACGATGTTCTCGAGCCTAGCACATTGAGATATGAGATGGAGTGGGCTTCACAGTTTGCTCCTTCAAGTTTCAACATGGTTGGAGAGTCTTTGGACTACCATGGAGTCCATAGACCATACGAGATCTCACGAGCCAAATACGATCTCATCCTCATGTATCGAGCTCAATAATAGATTGAAGGTAATTTTGAGTTTTCCTTTTTAGATTTGGTGCACCGGTCTAATGATTTTGTGGACAAGATGGAAGCTCCATAAAGGATTGACCATTCTAACGTGGAAACCAGCGTGGAGTACAAACCATTTTTCTCTCTACCACCTTCATCTCTATCTCTACCTCTTTCATCGCTTCCATACACATCTACATCTTCTTTCTTTGCTATGTCAGGTGCACAAATCAATACTTCTGATTTTTTTGAATTTACTTCCTCTTTTCTGCAAGATATTGGTGATGCTTAGGATGAAGGAACTCTTCATACCAAGTATTGCTTTATAAGCCTTGAAGAGGATAGATTTTTCCATTTGAACTCAAGAATGGTAAGCAAGATTCATTGGTGAGTGCTCCTTCTTCATCTTTTCCTTCAGCTTTTACATATCATGGACAATTTAATTTTGGTGAATCATCTTTTTTATTGTTTGCATTTAATAGACAAAAGGAACCTAATTCATTTTCCACATCTACACCAATCATAGATTCATTTAATCTCCCACCCATCACGCCTATTCCACTATATCTTTCTTGTACCCAATTTAATTGCACCTTTCATGTCTTCACACATCACATCGGGGTCTTTCCCCCTTAGGCATAGCCTTTCAAACCTTGTCTTTTCCTTAGTTGGGTGGTGTCTCCGTGATGGAGGTTCATTCTACCGTACACATACTTTTGGGATTTTCACGGCTTGGGAATGCGACCCAGCCATCACTGAGCGTGGATCAATTGGTATCACGGTTTGCCTCCATGGCATTATTTAGTGGGTCTTCTAGTCATTTTGTTGTGCCCTAGCCGATAGTTGAACAAGGCTTACGTGTCTTGATGTCTCCACCTCCATTGGCATTTTATGGAAACATTCATGTTCTAATGCCTCTATATCAATTGGCACCCATTGGACATTTTCAGTCTATTTTTACCTGCCCACCTCCTCCACCTCCTACTTATCCCCCTCCACCTCCTCCTTATCCATCTTATTCCACTTATCTGACACATCATGGTTCTTTTTTCTCATCAGCCAAACATGTCTTTGATGATAAGACTCATTTTAAAGGGTCGAGCTTTTCTTGTAGAACCTATGGGATATTGTGCTGGGGTTGGAACCCCAACTTGATCATGCGCTTGTTCTGTACGAGGTTGTCCACTTATGGAAGACTAGAAATACCTTTGTATTGTGCCGAGTTGATTCAAGGTCTATTATCTGAATTTTATTTGTAGCTCTAGCATTTTGACTTAGCATCTGAGCGATAGGCATACTTGATTGATTGTTATGTGGCTCGAGATAGGATCTGCTGCATCGATTTGGATCATGAGCTCCAAAACTTTAAAATCACTAACCGGGATGGCTTGAAAGTCAAGCTGGCCTAGTATTAGCAGCTTCTCACCAAGTGAGATAGGAGAGTTCGGGATACAATTTTTATTCTTGCGCAGTTTGTTTCTTGCTTGAGCATTGTTTCTTGCTCGGTTTGTTTGCTGTAGGTGTCATCATTAGGAGCTATCTACATTGTTGCCATCATTATACACTTTGCGTTTATTGAGTTTCTCTATCCTTTGGCTGTCGGCATCACCTTTTGCAAAGTCACCATCAGGCTCCACCTGTCGTCTTGATTTGATAACTTGCCTTTGCACCTTTCTCAGTCAGCCACACTATCATTAGGTACTTCTCCATTTGTGTCCATAGATTTTCTCTCTCACTGCTTGCTTGCATTGGATCGAGCTTCCATAGCTGGATTTGCTGGTGTTTGATCCTTGCAGGCTGCCTTTGTTGCGTTTCGGGATCCGTCAGGAGTACGATACTCTCTCCCGCTCAGCACCTCTGCCTTGGTCCTCGAGACATGAGAGTTTAGGGTACAGTTTTCATTCTTGTGCAGTTTATTTGCTACACGAGCATTGTATATTCAATATTTAGTCATTCATTCAAATTCCATGGTGTTCATTGTCTCTGAGTTACCCTAAGCCTAACCGTGTTCTTTTGAGTTTACATTTGTTGTACACTTTCATTTATTTTTCTGTGTTAGGGTATTTCTTTACATGGTATCAAAGCAAGGTTCTATTCCACAAGACCTTGGCCTTAGATTTGAAAGCCCTTCGCAAGAAGCAAGAACAATAGGAGGACAAGATGACCTTGAATATATTTTCACCATATTATTATGATACTCCCGAGCCTAGCACATCAAGACATGTGACACAATGGGCTTCATAGCTTGCTCCTCCATTTGACATGGCTAGAGAGTCTTTGGACTACCAATGGAGTTCATAGACCATATGAAATCTCATGAGTTGGATACAATCTCATCCTCATGTATCGTTCTTAGTGGCAGATTGAAGGTAAATTTGAGGCTTTTTCTTTAGATTCGGTGCACTGATCTAATGATTTTGCAAGAAGGACCGAAGCTCGATCACCTTGATGTGAAAATTGGCATGGAGTACAAACCATTTTTCTCTCTACCACAATTATCTCAATTTCTATCTCTTTTATTTTTTCCATACACTTCTCCACCTTCATTCACTCCTTGCGAGGTAAGTATGCCACTACTTCTCAATCTCAATCTTTTGAGTCTACTTTCTCTTTTTTGCAAGGTATTGGTGATACTTAGGATAAAGGAACTCTTCATACGAAGTATTGGTTCATAAGCCTTGAAGAGGATAGATTTTTCTTTTTGAACTCAAGAAAATGTAAGCAAAAGCTGTAAGAATCTATGGTGAGTGCTCCTTCTTTATCTTTTTCTTCCGCTTTTATATCTCATGCTCAATATGATTTTGGTGATTTATCTATTTTTTCATTTGCATTTAATAGATAAAATGAACCTATTACCTAACACATTTCCCACAACAACTCAAATGACAAATCCATTTAATCTCCCACACATCCCACCCACTAGTTCCGCTGCACCTTCCTTTCAGTCTCCATTAAGTGCACTATACATGTCTTCACACATCACTCTGAGGGGTCCTTTACGCTAGAACTTGGTCTTTTCCCTAGTCGAGTGCTATCTCCATGATGGAGATTCATTCTCCCATTCCCACACTTTTAGGTGTTTTACGGCTCAGGAATGTGACTTAGCCACCACTGAGCGTGGATCAATTGGTACCACAATTTGCCTCCATGGCATTACCTAGTGGGCCTTCTTATCATTTTGTTATGCCCTACCCGACTATTGGACAAGGCTTACATTTCTAGATGCCTCCATCTCACAAACACTTTTATGGAAACATTCATGTTCATGTGCCTTTGTATCAATCAACACCCATTGGATATTATTGATGTATTAGCAAGCCACGGGTAAGAAGCTCTCCCATCCTTCCACTCTTTCTCTTGGATAGTGCCTGTGGAGGCACCGGAAGCAGGGCAGAGCAAAAATCTCAGATTGCAGTGAGATTTGGTGTGCGCGAAGAGTGCTATGTATTCTGTAGATAAGCCCTTTAGGGTTTGCCACAGTTATTTTGGGCATCTGTGGCCGTTTTAGGCCCCGTTTTAGAGCCGCAAGGTTGCGGACAACAGTTTCAGGATACACTGTGACTTCGACTGTATTGACCGAAAGTGGGTGCGCAGGTTACAGATTTCAGATCTGTAAGTTCAAAGGTTTTTACCAGCAACTAAACACAAGGTTTATCTGCAAACTAGTTGCAGATTGCATGTATTGTTGAGTAGACAGTGAAAAAGGCTGTCTGGTGTATTGCTGTGCACTATAGGTCGAGGGTTGTAGTTCTACTTATCCCCCTCCACCATCTTATTATCCATCTTATTCCACTTATCCGATACCTCATCGTTTTTCCTCCTCATCAGTCAAACATGCCTTTAATGACAAGACTCGTTTTAACAGGTCAAACTTCATTAGTTGGTCAAACGTGATGAGACATGTGCTTGACTCCTGGAACCTGTGGGATCTTGTGTAGGGGTTGAAACCCCAAGATGATCCTGCATTTGTTCCATACGAGGTTGTCTGCTCATGTAGGGCTAGAAATGCCTTTGCTATTATCGAGCTGATGCAAGGTCTATTGCTTGAGTTTTAGTCATAGCTTCAACATTTTGACTTACCATCTGAGCGTTGGGTACACTTGATTGACCGCTATGTGGCTCGGAATAGGACCTATTGCATGAATTTGGATCATGAGCTCCAAAACTTTAAAATCATTAACCGAGATGACTTGAAAGTTAAGTTGGCTGAGTATCGATGTCTTCTTCTCTACCTTGGGGGCTCCTAAGTCCTTGGACTATTAGGTCACATTGTCTCTAAACAAGGTGTTGAGGAAATATTTTCATTTTGTGCAGCAGGTGATCTCATAGCCCACCATGCCCATATTATATGAATTTGAGTGTTAGTTATTGCGTTACGCTTGACTGCTTGATTAGTTTCATAGTTTGATCTCTATAGAGAGAGCTCTCGTTGCTTTCTCTCAGAAGGGGCAACAAGGGAAGGGTAAACAAAATTAAAATTCCAATTAATTAAAAAAAAGCCTCAAAATCCAAGTCAAAATGAAACTAGGGAGACCCAAGGAAACTCCCAGTCATCCCTAAAACTTGGAAGGGAGAATGTTTCGAGGAAAAATTGGTATTCTCAACATTGTTAGAAGACTGGCCATTTTGATGACGAGTGTTGATCAAAGGCAAGAGGCACCACACCAAAAGCTAAGGCTAAAACCCTCGCCCCTCAGTCGGGCAACCCCCAATACGGGAGGTAGGGTGGTGGCAGCCCTCCGCATGGGTAGTGGCGAGGCTAGCCCCATCTTGCCACTAGTCAACTATCACAGTCGACAATGTTCTCAATGCTAGAGGGCTTATTTAACTGGTTTGCCGAGGCCCATATTGTCTCTGTAGAGATATTTTAGGATGCAAATCTTGTCCATATTTGTGAGTTCCTCCTCACGAGGTGACCATAGAGGCCCACTCGTCCACAGTCGAGTACTTCAAATACTCTTTGGATTGTGGACAGTGGAGCTACCCATCATATGATCCCCATTGTGGACATTTTCATTTTTCAGAGCCCCTGTAGTTGGCTACGTTTGAGTTGGGAATAACTCCTTGGTCATGATTCAGGCTCACGATTGCGTTAGTTTTGCCATTGACTAGGGCCCGGATCGTGCTATGTTGGATGATGTATACTATATCCCCTAGTTGGGGGTGAACTTGGTATTTGTTCGGCAATTTGCCGGTTGGGTCAAGCAGTCTTTTTCACAATGACCACAGTCGAGATCCTTGTCTCAAATTGGTTTAGTGATTGCTTGTGGTGAGGCACAAGCTAGTGGCTTGTATCACATGATAGTTTCTTTCCAAGTCAATAGCCAAGGGCTCTAAGCTCCACTGCTCTAGGCTTTAGCCACTACATGGGAGCCTACGGGGCAGTGAGCGTCTTTGGCATTTTCGCTCAGGACATCTCGAACACGACTCTCTTTATGAGTTGTTGCGCTGATAGATGGTTGATGGCCTTTCCTACCTAAAAGCTATTGCGGGATGTTTGTAAAGCTTGCCAACTTGGGAAATAGCACCGTATGCCATTCCCTCAACAGTCTACATATAGAGCCAAGGCGGGATGACCAAATCTCTAACATATCATTTTTTAGAATAAGATGGTTTTGAAGAAGAGTTTCATATGTCAACTAGAGCACCTATTGATGATGGAAGATAGTGATTAGATTGAAGATGTTTTGGACTTTTGAGTTAGATAGGGATCTTAATGTGTCCTCTTTATTTTGGGTTTAGAATATGAATCTTATACAAGAGAAGTTTTGGAGGATAAGGACCATGAAAGGAGATTTGAAGAAGTAGATGAGCTTATGGAATCTACGACAGAATCACATGAGAAAGAGTTGCATATGGAAAATGTTGAACAAGAATCTTTTCAATGCTTAAAGAGGGAATTGCACAACTATGCTTTGTAAATTTTCTAACATGATGATGGCTTCTTATTAAAGATTAGTGGTTTTAAAGTCAAAATTTACATTTTTGTTTTGAAAGAGGGTATTGAGCTGGCTTGTTAGAGATTAAGCTTTTTCACATCCACACGTGCAAAAAAAGAGGAAGTAGGTAAGTTGCAAAAGGTTGTTATATGTCTAGTGGGTCTTTTTGAGTAGATCGGCCCTTTTGTGATCCCAAAAAGAAGATTAGTGGATGCAGAATGCGTGAACTTTTAAACCTTTGAATATGGCTACCTAGAGAGATCGCACTTCATTATTGTGTATTGATAAGATCTTGGATGAGATAGTAAGTCATGGAAGTTACAATTTGTGTGATGGTTATTTAGGTTACTTTTAAAGCTTATTATTGCACTTGAAGATCTAGATAAAACCATGTTTATTACACCCTATGCTTGCAGTCCTTAATTGTAGAGTGTTGCCTTTTGTATTAACCAATGGCCCTTTTTAGTTTGAGAGGAGGGTAAATGCAATATCTTCTTCTCATCTTGGACACTTTATTAGAGTATGTGGATGATTTTTACATGTACAACTCTTGCTTTTTGTAACAAGGAAAACTAGAACTAGCCTTCAACAAGCTGGATGTTTAAGGTGTTTTGTTGAATTGAAAGAGATGCAAGTTAGCACAAGCACTGAGTGAAATTGTTGGGACTTGTAGTTTTTGAGAATGCTATTGAGGCAACAGTTGCCAAAGTAATTTAAAGACCTTCATTTGCTTTTCTCATTGAGGAATATAAAACATTTGATGACCTTTATTTAGAACGTAAAACATTTATCTAGGCTTTGTCCTTTGCTTCATTGCTTTTGTTTCATTTACAACATGTTGTTGGATTTGATTCCTTGGTGTGGACCTAAGAATGTCAAGAGGTGTTTGTGAAAGTGAAACATGTTTTTGGGACCTTGGACAATTCACGGTCTCCAAACTGGTGGTGTGGATCCTTTAGTGGTTTTAGATGTTGTAGGTGTTGTTCTGTCACAAGTAAGGAAGAGACCACAATACATGAGGCACTTGTGTAAAGAAATGGTATGGCAAACACAGAGAAACACTACAAAGAACACGATCTGTAGGAAGCTGAGTGAGAAAGAATGATTGAGAATATGAATGATACAATTAGGGGGTCTTGAACGAGGTCTATAAAGCCAAACCATGTGTGGCCGAAAGAAAGTGCGAGAATCCCAAGTCTTGAGAAAAGCATCTCTCTTCCCCTGCATAGTGTCCAGATTAACCTATATCCCCTCGTCTCCCTTAGGGAGTATGGGCAATCTTTGTTCAAGACTTGGGATTCTTTGCAGTGGATATGTCCAATAGATCTATGGCATGGTTCCATCTATCTGTCCAAATATACCACACAATTATGCTGGCTATGAGCTCCCACCTTTGGCAGTGTCTGTGAGTTCGCACTAACTTTTGACAAGTCCAATATGGTAGTCTTGCACAATAGGTGTCTCTAAAATGAGAGAAGCATGAGTCCCTTGCTTATCCTCATACGTGCAGGTTGGGCCTCTGTCCATGACCCATGTGCCCCCATGTCACAATCATAGACTCTTTTGAGCCTTGAAATACCATTCTAAGGGCTCTCCATACCTCTTGTCAAGAAACGGTAGGGTTTGCGGGGAGGAACATAGAGTGTGTATGGCAAGCATCACAAAGACTCAGAAACAAAGAAGAAGAATGAAGTAATGTATAATGCTCAATGAATCATGTTTAATGCTGATACAGTGGATTGTGAGATAGAGCCTTAGGGGGTCATGTCTCTAGGAGTGTTATTCAGGTGGATAGAGTCAAGTCGATGTTGCCAGTCAGAGCTTGGAGATGACTCACTGTCCTAGTTGATCAGGTGGCAGCGCCTGTGTTGAGGGAATGTGCTGTGGAGGGAGTGAAACACAGTCCTCCGAGTAGGGAATGTTGGAGAAGACACTAGTGATGAAGGATGGCAATAGAGAGAGCAAAACACAGTCCTCAAGAGCTGTTGGTGATGAAAGTGAGCTGCTCTGATGAAGATGGCAGCAATGTAGAGTGACCAGAAGAATAAACACAAATCTCAGCAAGGGCAGAGATGACGTTAGCTCTCTGGCCATGGTTGGAGGCTGTGCGGTTTCTGGAAAGAGCGTTTCCACCTGAAACACAGCTGTAGGAGGACTTGAAGCTGATTGCAATCAAGGAAGAAGATGTTGCCTGCATGTGACAGCCTGTAGCAGATGGTTGAGGGCTCCAATGCTGAAAGTGCAGATGATCAGGTCAGCTTACAGCAGTAGTATAAAGGAGAGGTGCTGGGTGGTTGCTTCAGACTGCAAATGCAGGTTTGAAAAGCACTGAAATCACACCAATAGTGGTCTGATGGTTTCTAGCCTGCACCAAGAAGTATGACAGCTGGGCAGCCAAGTTGTTAGAAAAGTGTGCAGCATCTGAAGCAAAGAGATAGTACTGATAGATGTGCTGTGTTTTGCAGGTCTGAACAACACTGAAATCATGTCGCCAACAGGCCGCCAGCTTGCACCAAGAGGTATGACAGCTGGGCAGCCAAGTTGTCAGAAAAGTGTGCAGCATCTGAAGCAAAGAGATAGTGCTGTAACACAAAGAATAGCAAGAACACAATGGATGCAGAAAGAATAGAGCTGGAAAAATGGAATTTTTATATGGAGGCTCAAGGGTGTGTACAATGGCACAGGCTGAGAACAGCCAGCAGAGTGCAATAGTCTTTCTCTCTCCAATGGAAGCAGTGTGCTCGTATTCGAGTGCTAATGACAGTGAAGGGGAGGCTGCCTATCAATAGGCAATAACAAGACAACAATAACGATCAGTTGGCCAGCACTCAATGCAGCCCAAAATAGCAGCTGGCCGGCATTTAATGCCCTTGACAAAAAAAAGAAATGCATTTTGATAGGACTTAGGAGGTCCCGATACCCAAGATATGTACTTTGGCACCTAGGATATGTACTTTGCTAACACTCTCTCTCAGATCATGGGTGATGAATACGATAAAATATATAAAGATTAAGGACTCATCATAGTGCATACAACAAATGACAATCAGATAGGACCATGGATACCCAAGTAGTGGATGACCAAGCCACCACAAAGGTGCCTTGGATAGACATTGATGTTGATGTCAATTGTACCAATCCTTGACTACAAAGAGTAGAAATAGTGGAATCTTGATGCTTGTCACAAATTCACTCTCACAAGAAGGCACGTCATGACCATGGATTCCCCCACCTTTGGCTAGACCACCAAAGTGTCCTCTCGTGTGAGATGAGATGAGAAGCAAAGACTGCTCTTTGTCAAACATCCCATCATGAACTTTGAAAGGCAAACCAACTCCAAGATTTAAATCTACCAGACTAAGTTGATGTTGTGGAAAGGCACACTCAGGATCTACCACACTTGCATATGGATGAGGCTTGGATACTCCACCACCACCATACTCTTACACTACCACTTTGGCTTTGGAGAGTTGTGAAGATGATAGCACCACTAGGTGTAGAAAGCTAAAGAGGCTGTCACATCTTTGCCACCTTGCCAGGGTCGAAGTTTGAGTCTAAGGAGGAGGATGAATCGTTGGATGAATCCTTATCATTTGTTCTAAGCTTCATATGAACCACTAAATAATGCTTCAATTTTACGAGCCCTAGATTGTACGATAACCTTTCACATGCATATTGACGCTTTCAAAATTGCAATTAGAGCTCTATTGTGCCAACTTGACAAGCATAATATAGACTTCCTTGTGAGTGTTGTTAGTAGATAGACAGCTCATTGAGGCAGAGATGAACTATTCAACGACAGAATGAGGAGTAGCAACAAAACAAAGTTTTATTGGTTTATGTGGTCTGATTAGGATGGAATTGTTCATAAGCAACTTTGGGCTTGTTTTACCTATTATTTGGAGTTTGATTTTGTGTATTGCGTTTGCAGAGGCCCCTTACCCTCCACAACGGCAGTCTCCTTGCTCTAGGCATTATCGATCATCATCCTTGAGTTGCAGATTTAGAGGCTCCTCTTCAATGGCAGTATCTTTGCTCTTGGCGACATCTCATCATTGGTGCATTTGTAGACTCGGAGGCTTCTTTGGCAGTCTCCCTACTCTAGGCGACACCTCATCGTCCGCGCATTTGTAGACTCAGAGGCTTCTTTGGCAGTCTCCTTGCTCCAAGGCATCCTTTTGGCAGTCTCCCTGCTCTTGGCGACACCTCATCATCCATTCAGAGGCTTCTTCGGCAGTCTCCCTACTCTGGGCGACACCTCATCATCCGTGCATTTGTAGACTTAGAGGCTTCTTTGGCAGTCTCCTTGCTCCAAGGTATCCTTCATGCTATGGAACCCTTGTATTAGATTTACTTCATTATTTCATCTCATTCATTTGAGTTTCACTTTCATTTTCTTCTCTAGTGTTTGTTGTACACACCTTGCATTTCTCCCTGCAAACCCTATTGTCTCTATGGTTGCTTAGCCATTTCTTGATATGGTATGAGAGCCAAAGGTACTTAGTGACCGTGAAGATCCTTTGCATCAGCGAAGGCAAAGAGACAGGTTGCAGGTTCAGCATTAATATCCGATTTTCTTACCATTTCCGCTACGTTATTGGGAGATATTCTTCTTTTCTCTTCCACCCTCCCCTTTACTTCCTCAAAAGATCCTGTATGAGGCATTCTTTGGCTCTCAGCTTGTCATTTCCCACTTCAGAGTCTTCGGGTGTCGTGCCTCTACACACACACGCACACACATACATGATGATAAGATAGGAAAGCTCACTCCTTGAGCTGATCTCCTTATCTTTGTTGGATATTCCTCTGAGACGAAGGTCTATCGTTTGTTCGATCCTCGGACAAATAAGGTGATCGTTAGGAGGGACGTCGTTTTTTACGAGAGGGATATCGTACAGTCTTCAGTATCGGATTCCGATCCGATTCCTCCTTTCATATCATCGGAGATTGTGCCTACTGAGCTTGGTCTACTTCCTGCTCTTGATATTCTTGTAAATTCTTTAGCTGCTAGGCCCCCTCCGCGAGACCCGTTACCTTGTTGGTACAAGTAGACCATCCGGGATTCGGGAATCCTAACACTGGATTCCACTCCGGAGAGACCCAGAAGATCTGCTTGGCTTGCTCCTCAGGCATCATTTGCATCGCTATTTACAATTGATTACATAGTGCATTCTGAGCCAGATACATGGTAGAAGGCTCTTCAACACCCTCAATGGTAAGATGCTATGGAAAAGGAGCTTGAGAGTATTGACCGAAATGAGACTTGGACATTGGTGGATCATCCTAGCCATAAGAAAGTCATCGGGACAAAGTGAATTTTTAGGACCCAGCTAAAAGCTGATGGGACTTTAGACAAGTACAAGGCTTGTCTTGTAGTGCAAGGGTTTCGACAGAAGCATGGCATTGATTATGAAGAGACTTTTGCCCCTACTGCGCAATTGACATATTTTCGGTTATTTCTCACGCTAGCCGCTCACCATGGTTGGCCGGTATATCAGATGGATGTCAAGAGTGCCTTCCTCAATGGTTATTTGGAGGAGGAAGTCTATGTGGAGCAATCAGAAGTTTTCCTTCAGAGAACCCTGAGGGATAAGGTATTCCGCTTATAGAAAGCTCTTTATAGACTGAAGCAAGTATTGTGGTCTTGGTTCCACAGGATAGACGAGTTCTTATAAACTCACGGATACCATTCTACCCCTTATGACCCGAACTTATATGTTCGATCTATTGTAGAGGGGGTCAGCTATATCCTGCTGTACGTTGATGACCTACTTATCACAGGCTCAAATTCTGCTGCCATAGCAGAAATTAAGGCCAAGCTGAGTGCTACCTTCAAGATGACAGACCTTGGTTTGTTGTCTTATTTCTTGGGGATGGAGGTAGTTCGATCTGGGGGCTGTATTTTTGGGTTACTATAGAAGTACGCACTTCAGCTTGTGAAACAACACACTTCTGATCAGACACGGCCAGTGGCCACGCCTCTTGATGCCACTGTCCACTTGTCGAAAGATACCCTAGGTCAGCCCTTTGATGCACATATCTATTGATCTGTTGTAGGGAAACTTTTTGGTTAATTCACACTAGGCCAGATTTAGCTTACTCGGTTAGCATACTCAGTTAGTATTTCACAGCACCTAGGATGTCACATTGGATTGCATGTCTTCGTGTGTTGCATTATGTACGGCGTACTTATTTTTACGGCTTGACATATGGTTCTGCTTTATGTTTGTAGGGGTACATTGATTCTAATTGAGCAGGAGATCCTGACACCCGGCATTCCCATGGCGGCTATGTCTTTACCTTGGGCACGACTCCCATTTCTTGGTCCAGCTGTAAGCAGGAGACGGTAGCAGTCTCCACGGCCAAGGTTGAGTATAGGACTCTCTTTGATGGCACTACCGAAGCCATCTACGTGAGGAGTTTACTGGCGGCACTTCACTTTCCTTGTGACTCTTCCATCGTTGTCTACTGCGACAACAAGAGTGCTATTGCCCTTGCGGACAATTCGATTATCACACCACGGACGTGGCATATGGGAGTCCACTTTCATTTTTCCAGAGAGCAGGTTGAGCTAGTCACTATCCGCCTAGAGCTTGTGCCTTTATCAGATAATTTGTAGATATCTTGACCAAAGCGGTCGACCGGCTGGTTCTTCAGTACCTGTTACCCAGGATCGGCTTGGGTACACCCTCCCCTACTTCTTCAGATTGACGGGGAGAGGGTGCTTCCCTCTTGCTTTCCTTTCCAGTTTGAGAGGGGGCGGCTTCTACTCTTAATAGTGATAGTGATGATACTTACAGTTTTTAGACATTCACTTATTTATTCTTTTGTATTGTATTATGGACATTTGTGACTTAAAAGTTCGTCCGCACTGTTAGGATGATGTGATTGTAAAAGGGCACTTGGGCAAGTGAACAATTCCCTTGTGAGAGCACTCTCCAAGTGGCACTGTTGCATTGTATCTTGCGTGAGCATGACATCTTACATCTCCCTTTGCATTACGCCATGCATTGGTATTTTGTTCATGTAAACATGCATATGTGCGTATTTATCCCTTTTCGGTCTTTTGGAGCAGTCGACTCTAGATCCACCCTATTCGTGGCAGTGCACATGGCAGTCTCCAAGGCAATCTTTCCCTAGCTTGCTTGCATGCTTTGCTTTTCTTTGCTTGCTTCACATATTTGCTATACCCACACCTTAGGCATTTTTCTTCTTTCCCGACACCTAGTAATGGTAGGGATAGTATGCTTGTTTTGTAAAGGTCTTGGGTTTGTGACCATTCCTTATCACTCTCCTGTTTGGGGCATGGATACTCAATAGGACAAAAACTGATTTGAAACTCTCACTTAATGCTAAATCTATTAAACTAAAAAGCCCTTTTTAAAAAAAAGTCCATAGTTGATTCCATCCGCCTTTGTAGGGCTTGGTAGGCCATTGGGCAGTTGATGAGCACCCTTTGTTTGATGCCCTGTGCTCTCTAGGGTAATCACTTGGGCTCCCTTGGTAAGATAACCATCGCCTCTGTAGTCTTAGTAGGCCATTGGGCAACCGACACGCACCCTTTGTCCAATGCTTTGGCTGCTTTGGGATGGGACGCCTTCGGGTAAAATATAAATAAAAAAGGGCTTGGCTGGCCTTCATTCTCATGGCATCGTTGTTGGGCCTGAGAGGGGGCGTTGAGCTAAAAAATGCATTAGCTTTACTAAACAGCCCCAAAAAATGCTCAATTAATGAAGAAACCTTGTTTATTTAAAAGAATCGCGATCCTAGAGAGTGTATGTGTCCCATAAGCACAAACCCACATGGGAGGGCCCAAACTTTCTACAAATAAGTATGCTGTCCTCCATTCAGCCCTCAATCTTGTTTTTGTAGGTTTCACGTGTTTTCAACTTGCTGCCCACACCCCTTTGTGGAGGACATCGCAGTCTCAGCTGTCCCTTCTGTCATCTACAGTCTGGTGCCTGTTTCTAGCCCTCCACCTCCTGTTTGCTGTTGTTTCCAGCCAAGCGACTGCTGTTGACCACCTGCATAGCTGCTATAGAGCCTGCCACGTTAGCATACTGTTGCGTTTGCAAGCCCCAACTGCTGCCAGCACAGTTTCCTCTCTCTTGACTGCTGTTGCTGAAGTTCTCTCTCTCTTGTCTGTTGTCGCTGCAGTTTTCTCTCCTGTTTGTTGTCGCAATCATTTTCTCTCTCCACTGCCTGCGTTTGTTGTTTTCTCTCTCCTACACCTTGCATTTTTAGTATTTCTCTCTCCTCACCTGCGTTTTTAGTTTTTCTCTCTCCTGCATTGTCATCTACATTAGGTCTAGCCTTTCTTGGTTGCGTTTGTTGGTGTTCAACATCCGGAGGTTGTCTTGCTACGATTTGGGATCGGTTTGGAGTACGACACACTCTCTAGTTCATTATCCTTGCCCCGATCCTTGAGATACAGGAGTTTGAGGTTCAATATTTATTCATTGCATAATGTGTTTACTGCATGAGCATTGTATATTCAGTAGTCATATCATTTCATTTATTCACTGTGTTCATTGTCTTTGATTCATCGTAACCGTAACTGTGTTCATTTATTAGTCTGTGCTTTGTCATACAATTGTTATTTGTGTTTCTGTTTTAGGGTATTTCTTTACAAAGTCCTCTTAGAGACTACCACACTGTGTGGAGGTTTCCTCCACCCATTTTTGGGTCCAGTGGCTCCTATGGCCCACATCTCCTCCACAATCCACTCCATTTAGAGCCCGCAATTGTTCCCCACCCTAGACTCACCCCGAGCCTCCTTCTATTCCAACCTCTTCTCCTCCGGTTTGAGAAGACACCTCTGGGCGCTTTGTGGCTTTTGCTCCTTTCGAGCCCTAGATACCTTTTTCAATATGACTGGTGGTACTTCCTTCGTCATCAGATACTTGAGAGTCCGTGATCCATGAGTTGGGGGTCCCTATCTCTCTTAGAGGGAGATCTAGAGGGGGGTATTTTTCCTTTGCCCTTAGAGGGGCATCTTCTTCTTCTTTGGCTGCAAAGGGGGCTTCTACTCTTCTGTTTTAGAGGGGACCCTACTACTCTCGAAGTTTTTCATCCCCCATCATTTGCTTTTGAGGAGTGGCTTTCTTTCGAGGAGTCCTTTCCTCTACTTCTACCCAATCTCTAGAGGATCTATCATCTTCGATTGGGGCGCTTGGATTTTCAGCGGTGACTTTATGACTAGGCCTTTGTATTCCTTTCAGCATGGTGTAATGGAGCTTGTGGCTTCTCACCCGAGGTTGTGTTTCCGTTTTTACTG
The DNA here is from genome assembly GCF_053477565.2 of Lygodium microphyllum. Classification (NCBI taxonomy): domain Eukaryota; kingdom Viridiplantae; phylum Streptophyta; class Polypodiopsida; order Schizaeales; family Lygodiaceae; genus Lygodium; species Lygodium microphyllum. The sequence continues at coordinate 133,988,905 of NC_141145.1, forward strand.
CTCATCTAGTCTCTTGACTATCTTCACAGGTCTTCTTTCAGGTGGTATTCTCAGATTCTAGGGTGGATCTTCTTCACTTTACCTCACTTCTCGTTTGTTCTTCTTTTTGGGCTTGAGAGGCGGTGTTGAGAAGCCACATCATTCCGTACAATTTTCCTTCTTCATTCCCATTTTTGGTTTCAGTTTCCAGCTCCAAAAAGGCTTTCTAAGGTCTTCCAAGAGTGTCAAAGCGCTGTACGAGAGACTTCAGTAGGTGAGACTCGAGATTGTTCGTGCCTATATATACGACACCTCCCATTCATTCTTCCTCACTTCACACCACAATCTTCCTTACTTCTTATAAGATTTTCATCTCTCCTCTCTCCTTTTATCATCTTCTTTAGGTGCCCTGTCACCTTCAACAATTAGGTTTGCGTTTGGAGCTCATTATGCTGGCATGAGCTTCGTCACCTTGGCAATATGTCATCTTTGCTTGGCGTCAACATCCCTAGCTTGTTTTGGCGACAGCTTCCTTCACGTATGGACACTTCTCCTTCACCTAGCATCTACATCATTAGCATGGCACGAGCTTTGCAGGCTCCACATATTTGCATTTTGGTTCTTAACCACTCCTCTTCATGAGGCGTCACATGGAATGGTCAGCAATGGTGATGGGGGAGAGAGAGAGAAAAATGTGAACAGTAGTAGGAAGTAAAGAATGACAGAGATACACGGTGTGTGGGTACAAAAATGAGTCGTACCTCTTTTAGGTTTTTGAGATAGATATATATAAAGAACAAGTGCTAAGGGTCTCTGACTATCACAATGGAGAACATGGATCTTGGTAATGCCAAGCTCTCCCATCAAACATAAAATCCATAAAGCCTCCTTGCATGCCTCGGTGGTAGCCACATACTTTGCCTTTGTAGTAGACAATGCAACATACTTCTGTAGCTTGGAGATCCAGGAAACTGCTCCCCTTGTGAAGGTGAATACATACCTTGAAGTGGACTTTTTGCAGTCAGCATGACTAGTATAGTTTGCATCCATAAAGCGAATGATAGATGCCTTTTGTTTTCCAAAGCAAATGTACAAATCCTTTGTGCCCTTAAGATATCTCATGATACCTTTCATTTCTTCCCAATGCTTTTTGCCAGGATGTGCCATGTACCTGCTAACCACTCCTACTGCAAATGCTATGTTAGGAGATGTAGCAACCATAACATACATTAAGCGTCCCATAGCTGAAGCATGCAGAATCTTGGCCATTTCAGCCTTTTCATCATCAAATGTAATGCTATCCTTTGTACTGAGTTTCACATATGGAGGCAATGGTATACCAATTGCTTTTCCCCCCTCCATATTGAAATGTTGCAAAATCTTAGATACGTACTCTTGCTAGGCCTTTCGATCTGTCCTTGAGTATACACATGCCAAGAATGTGATTTACCTCACCAAGATCCTTCATGTCAAAATTGTTCCGTAGGTTCTGCTTCAATGTGTCCAAAGCATGAACATCCCTACCAGTAATCAACATGTCATTCACATACAAAACTAGCATAATAAGGCTGCCATTTGTTGCCTCCACTTGACTCCTTTTTGAATCCTTGAGATTGCATGAATGTATCAAACTTATGATACCATTCACATGGTGCTTGCTTCAGCTATATAAGCTTTTGTTGAGTTTACATATCATCTTTTCCTGCCCCTTGGCCACAAAACCTTTTAGCTGTTGTATATATGTGTCCTCATGGAGATCACCATGTAAAAAGGCAGTCTTTACATCCATCTTTATGAGTTCCATAGTTTACATATCATCTTTTCCTGCCCCTTTGCCACAAAACCTTTTAGCTGTTGTACATATGTGTCCTCATGGAGATCACCATGTAAAAAGGCAGTCTTTACATCCATCTTTATGAGTTCCATATCCTCACATGTAACCAAGCCTAATATGGTTTGCAAAGTAGTCATCTTGACTACAAGAGAAAAAATCTCATCAAAATCAATCCCATGTTCTTGCTTGTACCCTTTGCAACAAGTGGTGCTTTGTACTTCGGTAAAGAACCAGAAGTGACCTTGTCTTGTAAACCCATTTGCATGGTAGGACTTTCTAGACCTTGGACAAATGCACCAAATCCCAAGTGCCCTTCTTCTCTAGAGATTCCATCTTTGGTGACATAGCTTTATGCCATTTCTTGCTGTCCTCTTTGTCCATTGCTTCCTTGAAGCATGACGGATTATAGGACTTTGGCTCTAATTTGCTTCATTGTTTCTTACATATGTGCACAAATGCCTCGCAGCCCAACACTCTCAAGCGTGCATATGAAGGTGGCTTGCCTGACCACACTTGTTGAGGGATCCCCCTCTTTCCCACACCCCTTTTCCCCCACCCCTCCCTACAAAAAAAAAAGAGACTTGTTTGATGTCCGATTTATCAAGTATACGACTGTCATAACAACCTTTGCCCAAAATCCATGGGGTAATGCAGCATGAGATAGCATGGTATGCTGATTAATCCTATTCATACACTCTGCAACATTGTTTTGGGGTGGATCGTGAGGGGCAGTGAGCTCCCTCTTTATCCCTTTATTGTCACAAAAGGCCTAGAAGGCTTTTAACATATATTCTTGACCATTGTCAGAGCAAAGACACTTTAACGTCTTGCTACTCATATTTTCAGCAAGTGCCAAGAGCTCTTTAAATTTATCTAATGTATTGTCTTTATGATAGATTGGATAAACCCATACTTTGCTTGTGGCAGATGAAATATTTCTTTCCCCCCACAGTCAACCTTGGCATCTTACATATATCTAAATGTACCAATACTAAGGGTAAAGACTTTAACAAAAGAGACTTTTTATCTCATGTTTGAGCATGCTTACCAAATATACAATGACCACAATGATCAAAATCAGCATACCTCAAACATGGCAAATAACCCAAATGAGAAAGTATCTTCATTCCAGTTTGATTGATGTGTCCCAACCGGCCATGCCACGAAGACACACGTGGCTACTCGGTTACGGCAATAACATGGTCACACACACTAGATACATGTAATGGATACAAAGTGTAACTCTTAGAGCCGTTAGCAACAATACTAGATTCCTTACATATCTTTCATTTTCCATTCCCAAAAGTGGTGTGATAGCCTTCATTAGCTAGCTGCCCTGTGCTTATCAAGCTCTTCTTGAGCTGATATATATGTCTCACATTATGCAAGGTAAACATTGAACCATGTTGAAATGCCAATTGCACATTGCCAATCCCTGCAATGTCACATGCACTCTTAGAGCCGTTAGTAACAATTCTAGATCCCTTACATATCTTCCATTTTCCATTCCCAAAAGTGGCGTGATAGCCTTCATCATCTAGCTGCTTTGTGCTTATCAAGCTCTTCTTGAGCTCAGATATATGTCTCACATTATGCAAGGTAAACACTGAACCATGGTGAAATGCCAATTGCACATTGCCAATCCCTGCAATGTCACATGCACAGTTGTCCCCCAAGTGGACAACACCATGTCTACCACCATTGTAGTCAGAAAGCCACTCATGGTGTGGTGTCACATGGAATGAGGCACATGAATAAAGAATCCAAGTGTGCATGTCATCATTAGAATTTGCAATCAATGATTGTGCACTACAAGAAGAAACAAAGAGTGCATCACTGTCACTATCACTTTCGTGACTGACTACATTGACTTCCTCTATCTTTACACTGCTCTTCTTGGTATGTTGGCTGTCCTTTTTCTTATCTTTGCTATCATCAATGCTTTTGCCCTTGCTCTTTTCTTTCTTCCACATAGAGGAATCTTGCTTGAAGTGCCCTTTCTTGCCACAATGATGGCACTCTACATTTTTTCCACGAGACTTGCTGCGTGCTTTGTTTTTAGGTTTGCTCTTCTGTTGGGATCCACCTCTCGTATGCAGTGCATTGGAAGACTTTTTTTTTGCAAGTAAAATGTGGCTGATTATATTACTAAAAAAAAAGAAAAAGATTACAACGGAGTGCAGCTGATGAAAGTCACAAATACATCATGTATACAAGCCTCTCAAGGTGGTCTGGGGGGGATGGGGGCAAGAAGCCATGGAGGGGGGATGTATCACCATCTCGGGCTGCCTGTTTGCATCACGAAAAACAGGTCCTAGTTGCCCCAAGTGCGCATGAAATAACATTGAAGCTCTTGACGAGCCATGGACTCGCCTTGCACCTTATCCCATCAGCCGCAGAGGGATTGTCGAACGGGGGGGAGGGGAAGAGGCTTGTTAAGTAGGAGGGGGGAGGATTGACGAGAGGGCGCAGGGCGGGGGGGAGGAGGACTGGTGCAGGCGGGGGGGGGGGGGGGGATATTGGCGCAGGCGGGGGGAGGGGAGGATTGGCGCAATCGACAGTTTAGTCGAGACCCGGGGGGGGGGGACACCGTCGCGTTGTGATGGCGGGAGTTATTAAAACATCTTGGAAGACTTGTTTGTTGAATTATTTTGCCCATTTAGCTCTTCCATGAGTAAAGAGCTCCCCACATTTGAATATAACAGCATGGCATTGGAGTTGCTCACTATTGTCCTAAAAGTGTCCCAACTTTTAGGCAAAGTGGATAGCAAAAATGTTACCTTGAACTCTTCATCACTGTTGAACTCCAAAGCAATCAGTTGGTTGAAACTAGAGTTAAACTTATTCAAATGTACGGACATAGCTGTACTTTTCTCCATACGAAGGTCCATCAATTCCTTCAACCAATAAATCTTGCTTACTGCACTTTTCCGAGCATACAACTCTTGAAGTCTTTGCCACATATCATAAGCAAAATTCAGTTTCTCTATGTTAAATAGCAGTGTGTTTGACACTAAAAGCTCTATGGTGGAGTATGCAAGCTCATCTAACTCATCCCACTCATCTTGATCCATGGTTGCTAGCTTTATCCCTTTGGTCTTTATGGGCTTTACCTATTTTTTCTGCACCAAGATATTATAGTATTGCTTCTGCCATATGGCAAAGTTGGGTGCACCCTCAAGCTTCTTAATGTGCACAAGATTGCTGCTATCACTGCTGCCAGCCATGATTCACAGCTCAAAAATGACTCAAAAGTCAACAAATGTAAGCCCAACTATCACACAAATGACCAAGGTACAAAATAAGTACCAATCAACAATGATAAAACCAAGCAATTGCAGAAATTTCAGATTTGCAAATCAACTTTCAGAGTCATTGATGTGCCTTTGATGTGTGCTACAGAACATCACAAGTAATTGCAGCTATGCCACATGCCAATACATCAAATTGCATGAGAAAGCCCCAAATACTAGCTGCAATTTCTGCTCTAAATACATCCATGGGCACAAATTTGAACCACATGGTCAAAAGCCCCAAAATTTCTCTGCACAACCTACTCAAATTGCATTATACATAACTTCCGAGTAGGTTCCACACTCCAATTTTGCCAAAGTTTCACAAATTTTGCAAAAGCTCCAAATTTGCCCCAGGCCCAATGTGCTCAATTTGCATAGAAATTGTACTACAAGTGCATGCCAAGACCAAATTTGACACAAGTTTTGCAAATTTTGCAAAAGCGGCAAATTGCGCGGGATCCAATGTGTTGAAATTTCAGGAAATTGTATTTTTCATTGTGTAATCTCCACAAATACATGAAAAGCCCCAATTTCTGAGACCCGAATGTGTGCAAATTTCACAAATTTTACTCAGCCAAGTAAAATCTCCGAGCATACGTCAAAAGCCCCAAATTCTGGGAGTAAATGCATGCACAATCTCTGAGATTTGTCAATTTGTGCTTACCCACATGTGACAGCATGCAAAATTTTCCAGAGGATGAACCTTTGAAAAAAAAAGATTTTTATTGAGAAAAAAAAACGTGGACTGTCGAGCTGTTGCACATGACCAATGCTTGATCTGCGGTGACATGGAGATTGCTGCCGAAGTTGTCGCCTGACTGGTAGACTACTGCGTGTGACCTGCGTGACTCTCTCTGACCAGATGACCTGCTGTTTTCTTCGTGTGGGACGAGTTGACATAGCTTTGAGTGGACTCCGGGAAGTGCCCTCGGGATAATTGATGCTCTGATACCAGTTTGAAGTGAGTGATGCATAGCAGAGATGGAATGGTCAGCGATGGTGATGGCAGAGAGGAAAAAAAATGTGAACAGTAGTAGAGAGTAGAGAATGAGAGAGAGGCACGATGTGTGGGTACAAAAGTGAGTTGTACCTCTTTTAGGTTTTTGGGATAGATATATGTAAAGTACAAGTGCTAAGGGTGCGTTCACACCTGTGCACATATCAAAGACACAATGGCCCTTTATTCCCAACATGACGTCACTCCCCAACAGTTGGCGTCATTCATTAGGCCTGGCGTTTGCAGACTGAGAGGCTCCTTACCCTCCAACGGTAGTCTCCTTGCTCCAAGCATCGCCAGTCATCATCCCTGAGTTGCGGATTAAGAGGCTCCTCTTTGACGGCAGTCTCCTTGCTACAGGCGACACCTCATCATCCGTGTGTTTGTGTACTCAAAGGTTTCTTCTGCAATCTCCTTGCTCTAGGGCATCCTTCATGCTACGGCACCCTTGTATTAGATTCACTTTATTATTTCATTTCATTCATTTGAGTTTCACTTCTCTTCTCTTCTTAGTGTTTGCTGTACACAGTCTGTGTTTCTCCTTGTAAACCCTATTGTCTCTTTGGTTGCTCAGTCATTTCTTGACAAGAGCGGCTCAAATCCACCTCCTGATACCATGAGTTCGGGAAAATCTTTTGAAACAAAGAGATAGGAACAAACGTGAAGAGAGTGTAATGACAGAAGCACGTCAATTGACACATGTGATCCTTCCTTTGACACGTGTCAGAGTAGGCTGAAAATGCAACAGCTGAAGATGCTAGCTGAGGATGATAGGCCAGCGAAAAAAATAGTGAAATTGATTGCAAAACTAGCAACACGTGAGCAATTAGGCCAAACACATGCTGATCAGTGAAAAAAATGCAGGGTTGGCGGCAAAAAGGCAGGCTGGAAGAGGCTGTCTGGTGGCTGAAAGTTGCTGCCCAGCTGTAGGAATTGTTGTCCAGGTGCCCTGATCAAAGCAATAGCAAACACAAATTTTTGGAGCAGTCTATGCACGATCAGACCTGAAAACAGCAGTTAAACACAACAGTCAGCACCTGAACAAAGAGAGGCAGGCTCTAATACCATGTCAGAAAAGTGTGCAGCAACAGAAGCAAAGAGATGGTGCTGATAGATCTGTTGTAAACACAAGGAACACAAAAGAATAAGAAGAACACAATGAACTCAGAAAGAAGAGACTTGGGAAATGGACACTGGCTCTAATACCGTGTCAGAAAAGTGTGCAGCAATAGATGCAAAGAGAGGCTGTTGATAGATCTGTTGTAAACACAAAGAATAGAACACAAAAGAACAATAAGAATGCAATGAACTTAGAAAGAAGAGACTTGGAAAATGGAATCCATGTACCAATGCTCAAGGGTGTGTACAATGGCACGGGTTGAGAACATCTGAATAACCAATAGATTGCAGGTCTCCCTCTTTCCAATGGAAGTAGTGTACTTGTATCTGAGTGATAATGATAGTGGAGCAGAGACCGTCTACAAATAGGCAAGATACAACAGCTTTGACCAGTTGGCCAACATTTAATGCAACTCAAAATACTAGTCGGTCAATGTTTAATGCACTTGACTCAACAATGAAATGCATGCACACAAGAGGTCCTAGCATTGAGGATATGTACTCTGGCACCCAAAATATGCACTCTGCTAATATAGGTCAGCTTTGAAATGCAGTGTGAGGGTATAAAGAAAAGGGTGCCAGCAATAGGAGAGGAAAGGCCTGAAAGATGTGTGGTAGAAGTGTGCGAACAATAATGCACGATCCATATTTATACGAAAAGTTTGGGCATTTGTCCTACCATGCAAGGTAAATACTAGATAATACAATAAAGCCTTCTTGGGGCTGTAACTGGAGACCAAAAATAGGAGTTAATGAAGTACAACTATTTGTTAATGCACTTAGTGACTTTGGTTGCTCAACACCTCCTAGGCCTTGGGTCAATCCCATATATTATGACTCCATGTTTGCTTTGGCTCTCCCCATCTAACACACACGATTGTAGTTGTGCCATAACTAAGCCAAATACCACTGCTAGTCTTTGTGCTGTACTAACCATAGAGAGAGTGGAATTAGGGTTTGGCTTATGGGACACAAACACACTCTAGGATTGTGTTTTTAAAAAATAAAAGTTTGGTAACTTTGAGTTTCCAGGCTGTTATTAAGAGACAATCAAGTTTAGAATGCATTTTTTGCTCAATAGTAGTATGCAAAAAGATGTTAGAGTCCTTGGTCTGTTTGAGGGCCTCTCTCCTCCTCCTCATCCTCTCTAAGCTGCAGTGTATCCTCTCCCATCTCTTGTGAAGAGCATGGATGATCTTCATCCAAATCCTCAAAAGAGTCTTTGATGTGGATATTGCTTAGTTAGAAGATGTGTTATATATTGATTAGCTCTTTATTACACCCCCAAAACATGCCTATTACCAAAAGTTTCATTAAATGATCGCTTTCCTAGAGAGTGTATAGTCCCATATGCCAAACCCTAATTTGCATTACCAAAAGTTTCATTAAATGATCGCTTTCCTAGAGAGTGTATAGTCCCATATTACCAAAAGTTCATGCTTGTGACCAGCTTGCATCAGAGTTTGCATTAGCTCTTGGTGATCAGTCTCCAGCACTTGTGACCTTGCATTTGCTGTAAGAAGCAGCTTTCTAGCCTGTCCACACAGATTCAGCGATCGCCATCAATCATAGTTGCCAAATGCTTGCATTGGTTGCTGCCAGCTCACCTGCAGCCTGCATTTGCAGCCTACAGCATTCACCTTTACCTTGAGGGGCGGTTGATGATTGCATCTCGCAGCCAGCTGCTACTGTCGCTTTCCAGATCATCTTCAACGTACTGCCCACTATTTGGAGCTGGCTTTGCGGGTTTATCTTGATCTAGACTTCACAGATCTGCATTTTGCAACTGCTGATCACTTTTGGAGGTTGCTTCTTGCATTTTGGGATTTGTACAAAATACACATACTCTCTAGCTCATACTCTTTGCCATGGTCCTTCAAAGAGGAGTTTCAGGTTTTGTATTTACTCTAGACAATGTGTTTATTGCATTGAGCATTGTATCTATTTATTCATCATTTATCTTCAGTGTTCATTGTCTCTAAGTTACCCTAACTCTAGCTTGTTTGTCCTCCTTGTTTCTCCCACTTGAACCTGTAATAAAAGCTTTAGTTGAGTTGGATCCACTGGCTCCTATCTCTTTGAGATGCTCTTCGTGCTCCAAAACAAGTGGGGCTAATTCCTCCCATAGGATAGTCTCTAGAGTCATTGAAACCAGCCTTCCTTCCATGGATGAGTGGTAATTCTCTGATTACAACTTAGTTACAATAGCAACATTTATTACAAAACTAAGAAATGCACATTATCTCACAATCTTGGTGGACAATGGACACCTTGTTGGCCCCAAAACTGATGCCTCTTTTAGTATTTCTTTAACTTGATTGAAAAAGAAGTTGACGTACAATGGGATTTTTCCAATCCCTTTTGGTATTCCAACTCCTCGTGTTGTCCAAAATAACTAGCAAGTCTTCAATTTGATTTGCTCCTTGATTCAAGCAGTCAATTGGTCTTTACCTGCTTTGATGGAGATGGAAAATGCCCCAAATTCATTGATTTGCTGGTCTCTCCACTTGAATTTGATTGAAAATAGCTTCAACCCCAACGAATCCAAGTCTTGGAGCTTTGAAAATTTTGCACACTTTTCGAGGTTGTTGCTAAACCCTAATTTTTGCTCTGTTGATTAGAGTTAATAGGAAAGAAATCTGAAATTTCTCAGCCTTTGGTGATCTAAATGCTATAACCTTTGAAGTAAAGCAGTAGAAAGATTGGAAGATGAGAGAGAATGCTAAGGAGAGAGAAAATTCAAACTTTCTTCACAAATAATTGAAGAAAATCAGTCATTTATTGCTGCTACCCTATCTCAACAGTCTGTAGATGCTGTTGCCTATTGCAGATTGGTCTTCTCTTGCCATGGCTGCCGCAAAGGGTCCTCCAATGGTTGCAAATTAGACCAACAGCATCTCCTTCCTCTCTCTTGTAGGTTGAATGCACTAAAATGCCTCTCTTTAGTCTCTAAGACGTTTTTCAGTCTTGCATGGGCATTTTTGACAAGTAGCCTTTCCAAATGGTTTTTCCAGTATTATTCATAATTAAATATTAATTTGCAGTCTTTAAATATTAAAAATTAATCTAATAATTATTTCGGTGCCCAAAAAAGTAATGACTGGCCAATAATTAAATTGGCTTGGCAACTTCCCTTTCCGAGTGTCTCTATTCTAGCTTTGACCATCAAATTGGCATTAGGTATCATTAAACACTAGTTTTCTAGTGTCACTAACTGACTCTTTGGCCAAATGAATGACTTAGGTCAACAATTGGTGTCAGATACCACTAAGTACGTGTGTAACATAACTTATAGCAACTTTTTTTCTGTTGACATCTCGTAATTTCCTCGGGTCTCGTGCTCATAAATTTACTTTGATCTCAATTACACTTCACATGTGCAACATTTACTTAACCATGTGATTAAAAATTAATCCACATGTTAAGTGAGGTTTCAAAAATACATGTCCTCATGACAACCCTCCCCCCTTAAAATCCTTGCAATCATCCTGATTGCACGGCTAGATGCATCAAAAGCAAAATACTGGATTGAAATATCCACAAGGTATCATAGCTAACACAACATTACACACTGCTGCTCAACCATTCCATATACCCAACATATGGTGAAAATTACTAGCCAACATAACATAACATAAGACTCGTAACGAATCTAAAAAACATTGCCAGATTATCATGTGACATGTCTATTTCTCATGAGTTCAATTCATCTGACAAAACCAAACCATAGCATAGTATAAATCATGGCTAACACATGAATGGCATCATAACATATGTTGCTTTCCATAAAACCAGCTGAATACCACTGAATATTAATGATTATACATTGAAAACCAGCATTCATAAATTAGTCCTCCATGATAATTAATCAATGCAAATGTATAGTTTCAGAGCTGCAGTGAAAACCGTATCCATTTGCATACCAAACATGGTGACTAGTACAATGAATAGTGATCTCCTGGCAAACATACTGTTAGCTACAATACCTTGAATGTATGCTGAATACATCCGAGATCCACTACATCTAGAGCTGTCCATTATTGAGGAGCGGAGGTGCCAGCTCCCTCATGAGCATGTAATACTCTCGACTCTTGCTATGCTAAACTTGATTGAGCCTGAACTAAAGTTGGATCTAATTGAAAGGCATCAAGGTAAAGCTGCAATAATAGAGGATGGTCTGCCAAGTCATTCTCCTCTATCCATTTGGCATCCATTGGTGAATAATTGTGAAACTTTACGAAGTACCTTTTGGAAACCTTACCCCCCATCTTTCGCTCTTTGTGTGCCAAAATCTGCTCTGGTACCAGTATTTCATCGAGCTCTTCAACCTCAGACTGAATTTCAACAGATACATTCTTTGGCACATCACCATGAAAGGCCTAAGCAGGCTCACATGAAAGACATTGTGTATCCACAAGTGTGGAGGTAATTTCTTGTGAATGGAAGTTTGACGTTTCTTTTTTTTTTTCGTAAAAGGTAATTGTATTAATTACGAAAAAAAGTACAAGATAACTTGATTACAAGAAACATGACGCCAATTCCAGGCCATCATGTGAAAAGGGGCTAATTGCTACAAGTTACAAAGTTATGGCAAGGGGGCAGATGAAATTGCCATAAGCCAGGTACGGAAGTCCTCCCTAGAGAGCAAATCAGAATGTCGGAGAAGATCGAACTGCCAATACAAAAGGCCCTTAAGCCTTGCAATATGTCGCTGAACATTATAGGCGGAGTCAAAGAGAAAAGCATTCCTAATGGTCCAGTTATGCCAACAGCCCCAATATCGGAGAAAATGATACATGAGTTTCATATGTGGCTGTGCAGGAGTGGGGTATTTGGGCTGTCCGAAAACCCAATCAAATGGGCGCAGGGTGAATCCAACCGCTCCTTGCCAAATAGCCGACAAAAAGGACCAGACTTTTTTTGCGACGGGGCAAGAAATAAATCTGTGGCGGGCTGATTCCACAGCAGTGGTGCAAAAGAAGCAGTTGCCATTGGAGATTCGTCGCTTGGAAAGAGCTGACGCAAGCGGAAGACCACCAATCATCACTCTCCAAAGAAAGACTTTACATTTGAAGGGGGTCTTGTTCAACCAGCCTTCCATCACAGTTGCCCTCCACCAAGACCGGGGCTTTCGCAAACCCCATAAAGCATTGGCTTTGTTAACTAACCATTGTTGATCTTTGATCAAAATATGATAAACTTGATTAGCAGAAGCTTTGCTTAAAGTCAGCCGGCCTTGTAGGTCCCAATCCTGCCAGGGATGATCTGAAGCAAGGTCAGGAAAGGGTTGTCTGCTCTGGAGCATCCGCAAAAGCTGTTCCCATAACGGCCTATATCCCCGCGGGATCCTGTAAAGCCTCCTAGCTGTACGAAAAGATATAAGTACATTGCGACTAGCAAGGGTGGCATCCGCAACCGAAGACAAGCCCAAACGAGCCATCCGGTTGAATTGTGGTCTAAGCTCATTTTTGCCTTCCCATACAAGTAAACGCGAGACTGCCAATAATTCCAATTGAAAAGAATTCATAGCCACGCGATCCTCCGCTGGATGCCATTGAGCCTTTATAAGGACCCGTTTCCAGGAACATACCAAATGATTAAGCAGCGACGAAGAAGAACTGGAGAACCTCGAATCAGCATTAAGAACATGCCACCAAGAAGTCTGGATTTGGGTATTGCCATGTAGAAGCCCATGGCTCTCAAGAAAATAACGGGCTATATCGACCCATGGATGATGATCCAAACACATGGCGCGGAAGAGAGACCAGCGGAGTGCCTGCATGTGAGTTTGGGCGTCTAAGATAGCTCCGCCACCCATGCGTTTGGGGGTGCAGGCATGCGACCAAGAAATCCAGGAAATACCTGCATGCAATGAGTCCTTCTTCCATAGCATGAAGCGAATAGACTGAGTAAGCGCATTGAGAGTCATAGTAGTCCAGGGCAATAGTGGCAGAAAATATGTCAACATTGGCAACATAATTGTCTGGGCCACTTTGAGACGAATATGGAAGGGCCAGGCTTGAGATTTCCAATACATAAACTTAGCCTCCATTTTCTGAGAGATCCACTGCAGAAGCTGCTTTGGTGGAACGTCAACACCCAAAGGGTACCCAAGGTGCCTGACAATGGAGCCACGAGGAATAACCCGACCCTGCCAGTCCAAGGACTGCAAATCCGACTCCGTGCAGCTAAGAATGGCTGATTTGAGCGCATTGATGCGAAGGCCGGAGGCTTGACCAAAGATGCCCCAAACATCCAATGCGCGCTTGAGGTTGTCCTTGTCCGCACGCAAAATCATAAAAGTATCATCCGCCAGGGATTGGCTAATGAAGTGCTGTCCTGAAGGAAGCGACAGACCGGCCAACTGAGAAGAGGCTACCATATGGGATAACATGGAAAGAACTGGATGTGTCACGAGGGCAAAGAATAGCGGGCTCAAAGGGCATCCTTGTCTGACAGAACGGGCAAGTACAAATGGCTCGGTAACACCTCCGTTCAGCATGACTCGCGAAGACGCTGCCGCGCTAATGGTGTAGATAAGACGAGACATCCGGGGACCAAAGCCCATAGCCGACATAAGTTCAGCAACGAAAGACCAATCCAGATAGTCAAAAGCCTTTTCCAGGTCCAGTTGAATCAGTACTACCTCCTGGTTCGAATGCCGTGCATAATCAATAGCTAGTTGAGCATTCAATACATTGTGCAGAATATTTCGGCCCTTAATGAAACCATACTGTAAAGGATGCACAATGGCCGGGAGATGCTTGTGAAGTCGATTCGCCATTATTTTGGAAAAGATTTTGTACATTGAGCCCATCAAGGAAATGGGCCGCCACTGTGTCAACCTAGATGGCGAGGGGACTTTTGGAAGTAGTTTAATAAGGCCTTCTTTCCATGAGGCAGGCATGATCCCGGTTTGCCACACCTGCTGAAACAAAGCCTGCAATGGTTTCGCCAGTTGGGTAGCAAAAGCTTCAAAGAACTCATTGGTGAGGCCATCCCAACCCGGGCTTTTATTCTTGGGCAAATGTAACAAGACATCCATAACCTCTGCCTCACAAATATCGGACTCCATAATAGCTTGCACGTCCTGCGGTAGCTGATTGCGGACCAGGTCATAAAAACCCGAACGGGCCTGGGCGATTTGATCTGAAGGTGGCGAAGTGGTGCCGAGAAGGTCACGGAAATAATTCCTGCACATATGCACAATAGTCTGCGGGTCCATGATAAGGTGACCTTCTGCATCCTCGAGTCTGGTCATATTCTCCCTAGCAGGAGAGGCGTGAAGAGCTCGGAAGAACTTATGGATTTGACATGCATTATCGTGCAACGTATCTGTCAGATGTCGCAGTTTGGCCTGCTGATATGATTGCAATTGAAATTCTTTAAGAAGATCCGCCACCCGCATGGCCAGCGCTAGCAGAAACTAATTGTGTTTGAATGAAGGAGAGAAGGTTAGCATCTCCCTCGATAAGGACGAGAAAAGCCTCCGGGCTTTCCATTTCAACACATGGTTAAGGCTAACCTCCTTCGGGAGGATCTTACCCGAAGTTTGACGTTTCTCTCTCTGAAGCATTCCCTCTCATCCTTCCTCAGCAATTTCTAGAAAAAACGGCCATTGGAGGTGGAGATTTGGACTAATCTTTGTTGTAAACCCTAATTTATAGCAAAAATTAGGGTTTGACAGCCAGCTTGGGAAGCATGCTTAGAAATTGAAAGCCTAGAGACTTGAATTTCAGTCATTGAAATTAGGGCAAATTTAGGAGATTCAAGTGGCCATTCAGCCAGCAAACATTTGGGGCTGAATTTGTTACCCCCAAGGAGCAAATTGAAGGCTAATCCCCGAGCAAACCAAGGGGTAAATTGGTTTGAAGGCTTGTTGGTCATTTATGAAAACAAAAGGCAATTGCAGACTCAAGGGGATGCAGGGAAGCTCATTGTATTCCATCCAGATTGCAATTTAGGATAAAAAAATTCTGCAGGGGGTGCCAATTTTGGGGCCAACAGGCTGTCCATTGTTCAAAATTAAGTGCTAACATTTGCGTTTTCAGTTTATGTGAACTTTATGCTTGCGGTAATTGTTGATTAATCGGGTCATTACCACCCTCTCGGAGAAGGAAGGTTTCATTTGGAGTTTTTTTCTCTATGGTGATTCAATGGGCAAAGGTATTCTGATGGTAAAGAGAAGAGAGCTTTATCCACACCACGTTCGTGGTCGAAAGTCTTCACACATGCATAAGGGTAAAATCTTACAAACTCATGAAAGAAAGGATGGGGCTCTAAAGTTGAGCTGATCCCAAAGGGTGACTTGGTCCATTGTAGAAACAATGTAGGAATCCTCCATTGGATGGGGGATTGGGATAGTAACGAATGCCCACAAGTTGAAGGTGTCAGGGATACACTCCACTTTGCATGACCAAAGGGAGTCATTCAAACCAACAAGTTGATCTTCTTCGAGCAAAGCACATGTATCTGAATGGTGCCATATCAGTGATGTGAGGACCTACAGTATGGGCCTTGGAGAGAAATGCGTAGAGAAGCAATGGGGGAGAATGGTGCTTTGATCTTCTCGATCTTTCAAAATGACAATCTCTAGATGGTCATGACTTTGAACGTCAATGTTTCCATTGCTCTTTATGATGTTTTGACTGATGGGACCACCTATTGGAGAAAGATTGGATGATCTCTTCATCTGACTCATCAAAAGCCTTGAATCATTACCTCTTAACTCTTCAAATAGACCTGCAAACACCAAAAAAACTGCTGTGTTTTGGTATTGGGCTGCCCGATTAGAGGGAAAATCAGCTATCCCTTGCAAAGAGAAGTTGTAAATGCCCCATACACTTCGTAGAAGGTGTAAACAATGCAAAAAATTTGCATTCTTTGGGACAAATCTACTCTAGACAGCAACTTGTGTGTGGTCCTCTCTTCTTAAGACCTTTGGGTTCTCAATTTTGCTGATGATACGGTGTAGGAGTGCGCAATGGAAGAGGAACACAAACATGGAGAGAGAAGGTAAGGGAAAGACTGCAGCGAAAGAAGAGAATGGAATTGACAAATCTGCGCTGAACTCTGAAAGAAAGCCGAATACAAGGTCAGCTCCTTGCACATAATCCAAGGTGCTAGTAAGGGCACTAGATCAGGCTGATGACAAATGGCAGTACTGGAAGATGGAGGAGAGTCCCAAATGTCGGAGTGTGCTGAACCTGCAGAAGAGAATGATGACCTGCCAATAGCTAATGGCTGTGTTGCCAAAAATGGAAGAAACTGGCTGGCCTGCCATAAAATACTAAATAATGCAGTCAACAATAATAAATGCTTTTCACTTCATAAATGTGATGTAAATACACCCTCTAACCACTGAAAAAGAAATGAAAGGTTGGAAATATACATCAGCCAGTGTGAATGCACCTAAAACTGGTTGAAAAGGAAATGCACTGTAATGCAAGCTCTAGATAGAGCTGCCTCCTCCATCAAAACACATAAAATGACATACTGAGGCTCGTAGGCAGGAGATGACTGTGCATGACACAGATGACTGCTCACATTTTCATCTTGACTATTATAATGCTCGAGATTCTTCAAGGGGGTTGGATTTTGGGCTTTGTGGACAATTTGGGCATTCTTGGGAGTTCAATTGTTCCAGTCCTATAGCTAATTTTGATGCTCGCTGCAGCAATCTTTATGATAGCTACAATGTCCTTGTACATTAATTCAATAGTGAACACTGGTTTCGCCAAAGAAAAAAAAAGCATTAGTAATCAAAGAAAAGGCAAGACAAGTGTTTTACTTGTAGATAAACTGATCAGTTTTGCATATCAATTGTCTGAATTTCGTAACTTACGTGATGTTTGTTAGGTTGGAAATCCCTTGTAACAGGATGTTGATGAGCATCATTTTTTTTGATTGCTGTATATTTTCTATCTTAGAAATCTTGAGCATGCAGTTTGAGAAATCTTGCATTCTGGTTTTTGCAACAGCTGAAGGCTTTCATCTTGCTTCTGACAACAAAAAGAACCCTTTTACAGCCCTTCCTTTTGGGAAGACTTCCAACAAGGATATGGAAGAAGAAGAAAACCAAAAGCCCATTGAGTTAGATCTTCCCTTCCTCTCTTGTACGACAGTGGGTACTGAGGCTTCAAAAGGCAATCTTTCTGCTGCAGCTATCAGCTGTATTGAACAATTTGGCCGGTGAGTAACTCTGTCAAGTGGTAGAATAAGTTCCCTTCTTTGCAATTTATTTTTCCAAGTTGCTCAAGTGCAAGAGAAATCTAGTGAAATGTGTTTGTGTGTGAATGAGTCTGGTGTTATGGTTGATTACAAAATGCTATGTGGCCAGGTGGTGGTTTGGCTTGGATTAATCTGATGTTTGTCGAATTTTCAAGTGCTTTGAGGTCAGCTTGTGGTTTAGCCTGGATATAGATCTAGAAAAGTTCAAGTGCTTTATGGCAGTGTTTGCCAGTGCTATCAACACATAGGGGTGTGACCATAAACATTAGCTGGATCTGAGGCACATTTGCATACAAAGAATCTGAAGGAAAACAGATTAGGAGTTAGAACTGATTAAAGATGGATTGGAAATGAACCTGGATTGGAAGTACAAGGTATGCAACATAAATTTTATATACAACTATTGTTTTTAAGTTTTGTCCATCGCTCAGTTTTAAATACAAGTCTAGTTAATGCTCTCAGTTCCAGGACAGTAGGTTGCACAATTTGTTTGTGAGAGTACTCTAAATGTGGTTCTATAGTGGGAAAACAGGTCTTGTCAGGTGATTGGTTTGATTGGCCGGTTCAATTTTGCCATGAATTTAATCCAGAAGATTTTTCTCAAAATATCCTTCCCCAAAAAAGTTTACTCTTAGAACACAAAGTAAAATTGCTTTCTTGAGTTGATTGCATATTGTAGGCCTTTGTAGACCAGAAAGATGGTTATTTTGGGCAGGAGGTAGAAGCATGATTCCTTCTGCTGTAGCAGTTGTCATAAGGTCCTGGAAGGGTGTGTTAAGTCAAGGCTTGGTCTAAGATGATGAATATCTGGACCCTAAGAGATCCATGGTTCTGTCTATCTCAAACAACAATTGAGCATCTGCTATCCACATAGCAAGGATTTGATAATAGGACAATCAAAGTAGGAAAAGCAGGTCATTTCAGGCTGCATGCACATCATATTCTGAGGTCAGTTTTTCTTAGCAGTTTGTTGCTTGGTTTAAGGAGGCAAGCCCACCAACTGATTACAACAGTCATGACCATGACCATGACCATGACCAGGACCATGTTTAGCCTACTTATATGATGGCCAACTTGTTTGAGTTACTTTTCTGGTGTGCTCTTTGTAAAGGGCAGTATACTTGGTATGAAGCTTATACATGTTCATGTTAGATGTTGATTTTGTGTTGAAATATTTCTATGTATTTTTTTTCCAAGGTAATGTGTAGGGAAAGCAGGTTTTAGCAGTTTCTCATTGTTTCTTGGTTGTAATCTTAAAAATAAAAACGTTTTGGGAATGTGCCATAAAGATGTGCTAACTAGATTTGAAAGACATTTTTAGAATGCTGTTTTGAGTGTGTTTGAAGATGGTTTCTTTCACAAAGTAGTAAGTTTTTGAGGCTGTCAAGTATCACATAATTTGTTGAGGATACAAATGATAGTGTAACATTTGCAAAAATTCTTACCAGGTTGAGTGGAGTTACAGGGAAGAAGATGCAAGACAAGTTCTATTCAGATGCACCAAGTGCTGCTCAAAGTGAAGCGAGAAATCTTGTTGAATACTGCTGCTTTTGCTATTTGTCTCGATTTGGCACCCATCTTCATCCATCTATAAAGGTTTTACTCTTTCCATCTCATTTGTTTTTCATTCATCAGGTCCATATCTACGTCCTGATCTTTCAAGAGAGTCAGTGAGCTGAAACTTTCAGGATGCAGTAAAGTTACACAATGTTCCTTGTTACATTATTTGCAATTTTCCTGTTAACTACTAGGGAAACATTAGAGCAGATGTGAGATTGGTGTTCATGTGGTTTGGGACTGTATTTGGGGGTAGCAGTTTGAAGTGCAATGGTATAACGTTTCGTTAAAATGAGATCCGGAAAGTCTCCTAGGGAGTACTTGTAGTGATGCAGGAGAGGATCTTGCAGCTCCCTTTACACAAGTTCAAAAATATGTATTATAGTGATCAGGTGTGATGAAGATGCTAGATTCGATGGGGACTGAGCTCAGCATTCCGTCCACACCTACCTATACATTGTTTCAGTGTGAATTTCCTGAGCTCAGTGTTCCGTCCACACCTACCTATACATTGTTTCAGTGTGAATTTCCTACACGTACATCTAAATATTCAGACTATTTTTCTCATTTTTCTTCTTTGCAGTGATTGGATAGAGTTTTTTCACGATAGAATTTACCTTTTGGGAGGCTCTAATATACATGTGACTAGCTTGCAACTGCAAGTCTAGTTGGCCTCAATCTCTTATGGGAATTCATTCTATTTGAAAGTGAGCATTTAACACAGTATGCAGTCCAAACATATTAATGTGAAAACAAAGAGACATTTTGCTTTGGCACATTTGCGGTTGATGTCAAATTGGTGATACAATTTGTCCCAAGACATTAACTTCTTCTCAAAAAGAGCATTCAATTAACATCTCAGTAACAGAGCATCACTAATGTAAGATACTGTACAAGGATATGAATGAAAAACTTAGTTATAGACATCTTTGCTCCTGGGAGAATGTCTAAGAGAATGGCCCTAGAAAGAGTTAGTTTGGTGGTCAGTAATGCCAAAGCTTCTATAGAACTGCAAGGTGGAAGAAGATGTCTGAGTTCCAAGTTATTGCAAATGCTGCTTGCCTCCTCCTATGTCCTGATTCACCATGTTATTTCTTCTGTCTGCTTTTGAGATCTCCATGCAAATACCAGCAAGCATCTCAGACGTCCTGTTATGTTGTTGCCCTATTACTGTTCTCCCATCAGCTTATGAAATCTCTGTCAAATATGAGCAAGTGTCTCAGAAGTTGTGTATGTTGTTGCCCTATCGCTGTCCAGGTGTACTGTGCCAGGATGCTAGAAATAAGCTACCACGCATTGCAGCATTCTGTAGTCTCTCTGTTGTGAGGTCCAGTACTTGTTTTTTGGTGCCATTTGCTGAGAGAATAATCACAGGCTAATCTTTTGTTTACAACCCTTTTTTTTTTTTCAAGAGAAGAGAAACAATTGTGTTACTAAATCTCCCTCTTGATTGAAAAGCTTATAATTAGAAATAGGAACTCCCAAAGGAAAGATAACTTAAAACAGGTCCTCACCACTTTAGTCTCCTAAACAACCTTTGCCGAGAACCGAGGCTGAGTGAACATCTTATCTTACTCTGCGAGATTCCGATGGAGGAGGAGAAATATCTGACTACTATGGTAGTTTCAGACCATATGTGATTTCACAGGCTGAGTACGATTTTATCCTCATGCATCAAGGCCAACAGTAATTGGAAGGTAACATTGATTATTACCCTTAGATTCTTTATACATGTCTAATGATTTTGCAGGAAGGCCGCAACCTCCATATGGGACTCACCATTGTATTGGAGAGACAGACATGGAGTGCAAACCTTCATTCACTTCCCCTCCTTCCACTTCGGTGTCAGTTACACAAGTTTTTTCTTCTGTTTTTGTTCCTTATGTTTCTACTTCCGTGCAAGATGTTGGTAATGTTCAAAAAGTAGGTAGTCTTCACTCCATTCATAACAGTCAGTCCCGAAGAGGACAAATACTTTTATGTAAACATAAGAAGAGGTGCATGCATATAAGAACAACTCAAAATTTCCTCCTTTGAGTTTTGTTTCTCATTTTAGAATTGGTCGATACTATGGTTAGTGCCCAATGTTTTAGTGTGTGTGGTGTAGACATGACCGAGTTTGTAAGTTGTGTCACTACTTTTAGAGTTAGTTCAACTCTAATCAAGTTAGGGATAGATCTTACTAACTTTAGACCTATTGTACTTTGGCTGAGTGGTTAAGGCATGTGCTTTCTAAGTACATGGGCTTTGCCTACGAGAGTTCCTATTGTACTTTCATACTATTGTTCTAGTACTTGCATTTTTTGAGAGTGCAACTGTTGCACACTCCAGCTCAGTGTCTTGTGTTTATTCTCTCTCTCCCCCTCCCCATCTCCAACAATTAGTACCAAAGCCATACACGCAAGTTTTGTCTTGCCACGCTCAGCTCGTGCTACCTGTGCGAAGTCCACCTAGCCAAAGAAGGAAGACGAGCTACTACTTACGAGGGAGGAGTTGCTGTTCTAGAGGGAGGAGCTGTTGTTGTTTCTTAAAGACAAACATTTACTGCTCTTTTTCAGCCTGCATGTAGCTCCACATGCAACCTTGCATCCCACCTGCTGCCTGACATTTTCTTAGCCCTACTCGCCATTTTCTTAGCCTTGCTTGCCATTTTCAGAAGATTTGAAAAGAAATGCAAAAGCCCTAATTTTTGAATTTAGGGGTTTAAAAAATTTGTGTAATTTCTGGTCCATCTTGCAATGTTTTATCCCGAATTTCAAAGAAAGTTTCAAATTCTTGCATTCGGCATGGGAAAATTTGGGGGTTTTCGACGGCTTGCTCAAGTTTTGAATTTTCTTGAAAATTCCATTAGAAAATCTCAATTCCTGCAAATTTTCAAAATTTACGTAGAAAATTTGGTTTTTTTCACTCTTGCGCCTTTAGAGGCATTTTGATGGTGGTTGTTTCACTACATGGCAATGATTTAACACTTGACAGTTTTGGTATAGCAATGATTTAGCACTTGGCAATTTTGGTACAGTTTGCATTGGGATCCGGAAGAGGATTTTGTGCTCTCTACTCCTCTTCTGTGGTAGAAGTCTTGTTTATAGCTTCCATTCAGTTTTGATGCAGCAATTATAGGAAATTTCAAATAATAGTGATGTTCTTGGCATTCTCATCAACAAGTTTGGATGGTAGGAATTACTCCCTTTAAAGCTTCATGATTCCAAACATCCTTGTGATAAGAATTTATGGGATTATGTCATAGGCGATTCTATATTTTGTGCTCATTAGGTTCTTGGATTGGAGCCCTTGATTCGCAAATTTATGCATTAAGTAGCTTCGACAAAGTTGGAGATTGCATAAACGCTATCGGGGCATCACAAATTTCCTTCTGTGGGTACTGTGTAGGCAATGATTTGTATTTGAAAGAGAAACTTGGG
Organism: Lygodium microphyllum; assembly: GCF_053477565.2. Lineage (NCBI taxonomy): Eukaryota > Viridiplantae > Streptophyta > Polypodiopsida > Schizaeales > Lygodiaceae > Lygodium > Lygodium microphyllum. The sequence continues at coordinate 134,011,339 of NC_141145.1, forward strand.
TTTCGTGGTAAGCATGCGATATATTCCGCATTTTGGTCTAGTTGGGCTTGCTGATGGATTTTGAAGGGAAAGCACACACTCAACTTTTTTGCGTCCTTCTATTTCTGGCCTATATATGTATTAGTTATCATAGGCTGACTTGTTTGGTTATGTGAGGTTAAGAATGCATTCCTCTTAATGAAAGTATGTAGAACTATAAACATTCTTTTGGCATACATTGCATGCTTTTGGCATGTACAGAAGATTATGCAGAGTGATGAAGCAAGTAGTAATCCTCCAAAGCGAGATCTTATTACTCAAGCTAAAGAACTCATTCGTTTGTAGGGTTTAGTATAAAGGGGATAGGTATCTGACTTGCACATCGGTCTCGACTTGTCCCCAATTTTGGAAAGACTCAGTAACTGCTTTATCACATCTTGTTCCCAATAGTTGGTTCATTTTCTCCTTAGCCTGCTCTAGTCCTTCGTTCTGCTAATTTATTCCATTTAAGTTGTACTTCATTTTTGCTTAGTTAGCTTTTTACAAGATGTAGAGAAAATTGCCCTAGGCTTTTGGATATATCATGTCTTATCTAGTTTACCTTGGATGGGGAAATACCGTGCTATGCCATGTGCATCATTTCTTTGGCTTCTCTTGCTTAGTTGCCTTCCATATTCTTGAAATTGCTCAAGGTATTCTACCCACAAGTATCCTAACTCATTACATTGGAAACATGAGCAATTGGGACATCCCCTTCGGATGTGCCCAAGCTCACTGCATTCAAAGCGTTGTGGGTAGCTAACTTATTCACCTAGCTCATTGAGATAGTCTTGCTTTGCTCCTTCCATAGCATAGGTGCTATTTTAGAGGTTGAGCTGTACCCTAGAAGATCTTTCCAAGGGATTAGCTCAGATGAGAGCATCTTGTAGGTCAATAGGTCTCATTGCTTGAGGATGGCCATTGAGGAGTGGATTTAATCCTAAGACAGAGGCACGCAACCTGTTGGGCCATGGGCATGTGGGTGCGTGGAGTTGACTAGCCTATTGCCTCATAGAGGAGCAGGCTTGGAAGAATATAATTCTACGTTCAAGTGATTTAGCTGTGCTTTCTCATTATAAAGGTAAAGGGAAAGGAAAGCAAAATGCAAATTGGTCCAAGGCTGATGCTGAGCAGCCTTCAAATAAGGGTAGTAATGATGCAAATAAGTCTAAAAAGAAGGGAAAGTGCTTCTATTGCAAAAAGCTAGGTCATTATATTGAAGCATGCAGAAATAGGCTTGCAAAAGGGAAGAAAAAGATTTTGGTATGGCTGTCCAAGAAACATCAGCCACTTGCACATACAATTTGTGGCACTGGTGAGGTGCTGATTACAACAGCAAATGGCACATTTATGCCTTTTAGATGCTTTTTATGTGCTTGGAATTATCAAGAACTTACTTTTAGTGTTTGCTATTAATAGAAGTGGATGTTAGGTGATGTTTGAGGGTGACAAATGCATTGTTTGTGATAGGGAGCATGATTATGCATTGAGGCTTTTTGACACTTTATACAAAGATCTCTATCTTTTGGATGATTATGTGAAGAGATCTAACAATGCATTTTCAGTTGGTACACTCACTCTTGGAATGAAAGATGTGGAGTTATGGCATTTTAGGTGGGCACATGAGTTTTGGCAGTCTCATGACTCTTCAGAGGTATTAGATGGTTGATGCTTTGCCTATTCTAGATACTCCACCCCCCCATGTCTGTGAGGGTTGTATTCTTGGAAAGAATCGTCTGTTCACCTTTAAGAAGGATGGTGCGGTGCGTGTTGTTTGGAAAATACAGCTCATACACAATGACGTATGTGGTCATATGAGGACATGTGCTCTTGGGGGTCATCTTTATTTTGGCACATTTATTGATGAGTACTCTAGGTACACTTGGGTGTATGGCTTGAAGGCCAAATTGGATGTATTTATGTATTTCAAACGCTTCGTTGCCAAATTGGAAATTAAAATTGGTTTAAAAATGGATACTCTTTGTATAGATTTGGGGGGGGGGAGGGGGGCACTATATGTCTAGAACCTTTGAGGCTTATTTATTAGACCATGGCATTGCACATCAGTTTATAGTGAGGATGACTGCTCAACAGAATGGAGTAGTAGAATGCAAGAACCATAGTCTTAAGGAAATGACTAGATGCATCTTAAAGAGCAAAGGGCTACCTCATAGATTTTGGCTTGAAGACCTTGTGTTTGCAAATCATGTTTTGAATTTTGCTCCTACAAAAGCATTTAAGACAATTTCACCATATGAGGCATGGTATGGTAAGAAGCCTAGTGTGGATTACTTTCGTGTTTTTGGTTGTGATGCATATGCACATGTACCCAAAAAGCTTCGTGGAAAGCTTGATGACGAAGCAATAAAATACATTTTGTCAGGTGTGACATTGAAAGCAAAGGGTATAGGCCGTATAACCCTTCCACATGCAAGGTTTTTGTGAGCAGAGATGCTATATTCTTTGAAAATTCAGCGCATTCGCATGCTGAATTTGAAATGCTAGCCACTTTAGACTCTTTGGATGTATTTGAGGGTCTTCTTCCATATACTATTGGTTCAAGGGCTCATTATGGTGCAGAAAATCAGCAATTACCATATGAGAGTACCCTCATGGAGTGCATCTCGGCCTCTTAGGCTGATGTGGCTCTATTGCCCATGCATATCTCTACTTTCTCCTAGCATACACCATCTCATGTGTACTTTGCTAGCTTTGTTGCAGGATGTAGTGGGGGGGGGAGTCCTTAAGAGTATGCGTCTGAGTCCTCTATCTCGTGCTTGCTCTCTTGTGTCTCCTCACCTTCCCCAACCTATTGGGTGTCAGGTACATGAGATGGGATGAGCTTTGGGATCTCTGGTTGGCAAGCTAAGAGTCTGGGAGACAGTGGTACGTTTGCAGCTTGGTGCCTCTCCTAGGTCGTGGTTGGTATCACTACCTCTATGGGTTGTGTCACATCTATCTATGGTGGTTTTGTAATCTATAGAGTTGCTCTAATCAGGCGTTGTGGAATTTTGGCTCTTGGGTAACTAGGGGAGTGGCTATAGAAGCCATAGGGGATTGACATGGCACCGTATGGGCTGGTGGTCTAAGGTCCTTGACCACTCTTCATCGTCCCTCTACCTGTCTCAGCTTTGGGCCTCTCTTGACTTGCCCTTGTCCTTCATATGTGCCATCTCTCGTTGTTGTTTGTGCTATCTCCTCTTTTGTCTAGCATTGCGCGGTCTTTGGCTCTACTACCTCCCTCATCTTTGAAGGAGGTTTGATGCTATGGAGTCTTGGGGCACTCCGCCACAAGATGTTTGATCATCTTGTAAGCAAAGCATTGGCGTGGGACTCCTGTGTATATGACGGGCTGGGTGAGAAAAACCTTGTGGACATAGGGAATCTTGATGGTCTGAGGAAGGGAATGTGAGGATTCCATGGGAATGATATCTCGAACCGATGGGTATTTGTGTGGGTCTTCTGAGAGTGTGTTGGCAAAGGTACTCTCTCTCTGTATGACATGGCCGAATGCGCTACCAATCTTGGAGAGGTATGGTTTGAAGTACTCATTGAGGCTAGGAAAGGAGATGGTAATGGGTGGGTCATCTCCGAAGAGTGATGAGTATTCTTGACCCTTGAACCATTTGTCAAGCAGGTTGGTAACGAGTGCTGCATGACCTCTAGTTTTGATTGGAGTAGAGACTTGGTTCAACACTTTCTATCTCGGTTGCCCCTCTTTGGTTGGGCTTCAAAGTGGGAACCAACATGGAGGCTGTCATGAGGACGTGAAAATTTGATGCTTTGCTTATGTTTAATTGACATTTGATTAAAGGATTAATCAAATGTGCAATTAAAAGATGCATATGTGTTGCACATATGAGGTGCAAGCTACTTTTTCACAGTTGAAGGCCGAAGGACCCTGTGAAAAAGATGGGTGTCAAATGCAAAAGTTGTAACAAGTTACACTTGTTAGATTCTAGGTGAATTTTGGTGTTAGTTTGCCCCTAGGACCATTAATTGGCCATTAAGTGTCAGTGGTGACACTAGGGACTGGGCTTTAATTAATGGATTAATGCTTGTCCAAGGGTCAATTAATGCATGGGACCACTTTGGTTGCAAATGGCCTAGCCAATTAATTTTTGGATGGGCAAGGTCAAATTTTTGGGCATGGATTAAGGGGTGAATTAATTTTCAGAATTAATTAATTATGAAAATTAATTAAATAGTTGGAAATTGCTTAAAATGGATTAAGAAAGCTGCCACTTGGCAAAACTTTCCCATGCAAGTGGGGGAAAGGCTAAATAGGGCTGAAGAGAGGGAAATCTCATTTTTTCATTTTGAAGCTGTTGGGAAGAGGTATTGGACTGTTTGCTGCCAGCTTTTGGGGCCATTTTCCCAGCCATTGGAGACCATTTTGGTGATGGAGATTGCATATTCTTGACCTTGGGAAGCTAGCAATTGCTGCTTATGTACTTTCTTCTGAAGATCACAGTCTCTCTGATGCTCCTATTGTTGTTGGTGCATCCGTTTGGGGCTGGTACAGTGGGGCAGCAACTGATTTTGATCAGTTCTTCGCGACAAATCTCAAAATTTTCTCTCTACAACATTCTCTCATCTCCTTCAGCCTATGCTCAGCCATTCTCAGCAATTCTCAGCCATTTGGAGGAGATTTCAGCCAATTTTGGTGGGCTGATTTGTAATTTCTGCAGTAAACCCTAATTTACAGTAGAAATTAGGGTTTAGTAGCCACCTTGGGATCTGTGCCAGAGATTGAAGGCTCAAGGGACTAAAATCAGCAGCTGATAATTGAAGATTATCAAGGGATTTCAGAAGCCAGCCTATCCCAAATTGATTTGGGGCAGCTTTTGGCCAGCCATGGGTCAAATTGGAGAAGAAGTCCTAGGTGAATCAAGGGGCAAATGACCCAAAAGTCTTGCTGGTCATTTATGACAGCAAGAGCAATTGGTTAGCAAGAGGAGATTGAAGAATCTCAAGTTGTACCCCTTCCAATTGAATGAAAGCTAAAGAAATACCGCAAAGGGCGCGAGTTTTGGGGCCAACAGGGTGTCTACTGTCCAAGAATGTTATGGTAAAGTGTGTATTTCATTTTATGTGCATTTATTTATTACTATAATTAATCTTAAATCAGGTTATCACCACCCATTCCAAGAAGGAAGGTTGGCTACAGAGGCTTCTTCTCTTGAGACCAAGCTACAACCTTCCTTGTGGCTACTATGAAGGCCCTTCATTTCATCTCATTCTTCTTATTTGGGTTCTTCTCCTCCCCCCATTGACATTTAGGTGTTGGGGTTATAGGGGGTGCTTACTTCTGCTTCCACCATTCAGTGGTGGGAGAGGGGGAGATATTCTTCTCTTGGTGCTTACAAATCTTGGTCACATTGCACTAATTCACTCATATCTTTGTATTTGTATCGTGATGTGTTTGTATCTTGATGATTGAACGATTTTCCTATGATGGTATTGCTCAAGCGGCATCACTATGCTTTGCATAGTGTTCCGTTTGAGCATAACACTCTGCATTGCCCCCGTTCATTGTCATTGTCTTGATGTAAAATGGAAGGCTTTGCATGAGGGGAAAACTTGTATTTGCAAATGCCTATCCAAGGATGAAAACTCCTTGCATATATGCAAACGTCCCTTTTCCTTTGTCAAAGGAGTGGGCAGCTTGGATCCTCCATATTTGTAGCATCTCAAATTGACTTGTTTCAATAATAGTCCTCTCCATCCCTACTTACAATTCAAGTCACCACAAGAGGAACATTCTTCTATATCGAGCAACCAGTAGTATTCTTTCAAAAATTTTTTCCCCATTTCGGTCGTTTAATAACCACCTCTAACTAGTACTTTTTCCAAGAAAAGAAAAAATGGGAGAGTACTGAACCAACAAAAAGTTATTCCTTTTCTCCTCCATGATTTTTGAGGTGGGTTTTGGAAGGGGGGGGGGGGGGGTGTTGTGCAATTAGGTGATTGGGTGAATGCGATGGGTAAGAAGATACCTATGCTGCGACCCGCACCTCTATTTTTCCCACTCCATGATTCATACATTTCTCAAAGTTTATTTTATCAATCTTCAATAGATTTCGAAAGCTTGAGTTTATGGTAGATATTCCCTTTTCTATACCTTGTTTTCCTTGCTAACATTGCAGAGATTTTGTTTATGGAGGATGTTTAATTAAGAGCCATGAAAAGAGAAAGAAAAAAGATAGCTGATGTGCACCCATGGAGCGATGCCTTGGCTGCTTTGGTGTGGGACCTTTCAGTTATCAAAAGAGGGTGAGACATGACTTAAACTCTATGATGTGCATCCTATCCTGATCTTCATTACTTTCATCCCTCAGCTTTCATCAGCTCTCTCACTGCCCATTGCTGCCCACGCCCTTTCCAAAAACATTGGTAGTTTGTGGAGTGTTTCTGAGTGCTGCCACTGCTGTCCAGGAGCTGTCTACTTCTGGCAACCTGATCACCGCTTTCTCCTACTGGATCTGAGTGTTTCCAGCAGCTGGGCATCATCACATCAGCGCTTGCATGTGCAGTTCTCTGCTGCCACCTGCTTGTTAGAGCCACCCAATAGTTGTTCGTGATCAGCCTGATCTGGGTCTTGTGCAGAAAACTGCCAGCCAACACCTGCAATCACTCTAGCAACTGTTGCCTTCATCTGGAGATCTGCATTTCAGCTGTGGCCCTCTTTTTAGAGCTGCTGTGCCTGTTTTCTCAGTCTAGACAGGCCATGCTGCTGGCTGCTTGCTTGCTGGTCCAATTTTGGGCACTGACATCATCACCATCTTCAGGGAGATTTGCAATCTTGCTGCCTACAGCTGCCTCCATTGCTATCATCAGTCGTTATCCACAGTTTTAGATTTCAGACTGCTACTGCCTATTCGGGATCTGTTTGAGTACCGCAGACGCAAACACTCCTTCAGCCACCTTTCCCCCGGTCTTAGAGACATAGAGATTCAAGGCCCCATTGGTTGTATTATCATTTATTCATACATTCGTTAGCATTAAAAATTCTCAAGATTGTGTTCTTGGTGGTGTTGTGCACTTTGCATTTTTGTGTTTGCCCATACTGTTTCTTTACAGCCCCATGTCAGCGACCTCCCCTCGAAGTTGGGAGACCATCAAATGGAAAGATGTCATCTGGCTTTGGAGAATAGGTAAGCTCTTGGTGAAGTGATAGCGCTTCTAAACTTGTCGCCTCTGCTGCTGCTGGTGCCACCTTGACTTGCATCAATGAGGTTTGCATACTAAGCATCTTTGTACAAAGTATCCATGCTCAAAAAAAAAAAAAAAACCTTGCAACTTGCTGTAGAGAAGAAACGATTTTTTTTAAAATCCTTTGAGCTGGTTACTCCTGGCCTAGTGTTGAGAGTTGGATTGTATACCAATTGTAAGATTCATAGTCCTATTTGCACAACTCAATAGAAGATTAGAGAACCCAAAGAGGTGGAAGAGATCCTCAAGTCTTTATTACAACAATTATAGGAGATTCACACAAGTATTGGCTTTGAGAGCCCAAGCATGAACCAGCACTCTTCACTTCAAAACCTCAAAGCCACCTCATTGTCCAAACTAGGACAGCTCTTCACAATACTACTTCTATGCTGCCCGCTCACCTTCGATCACTCTTCAACCGTTATCTGCCACAAACACTCCAGATAGCTGATCTTGCAAATACTCTAGTTTGCTGGTTAGACTTCTCCTTGCTGCTCCTCAGAGCAGCCATGAATAGAAGAAGAAGAAGATTGCATCTAGTGATCACGTTGTTTGCACAATGATAATCCTTGCAGTTTGTGAGCAGTCCATCTTCATACAGCCTTGGAGAATGTGCAGCTGACTGTTTTTTAAAACTCACGTACAGCATGACGTTTTTGTTTTGTCACATTTTAATGGAAAAAAACTGTCCAACTTAATAAGTGCCACATCATCAAAATGTTTCAATGTAGAAATGTCGTGTGATTTTGTACCATTTCAATGACCTGCTGCTTGGCTCTGCATGCCATCACCATGATGTGTTTCGCCATGTTTCACTAGTGCTACACGTGTGATCCGTGCCTTGTGTGATCCTTTTGTCCACCTCTTGCCATGTCATCAGCCCTTGCTTGTCCCATCACTGCCCGATGTATGAGCACGTGTATGTGGGTGGTGTCCAAGTTCATTACATCTTAGGTCCTAAGAAAAGCATCTCTCCTCCTTAGAGTTTCCGAAACCGGCATGTATCCTTTCCCATCTCCTTGTGGATAATCCTTGTCGAAATCCTAGAGAGTCTCTATAGTAGATTTATTCAATAGCTCTATAGCATGGCCACATTTCATGATCCACGTACACCAAACAATAATGCTAGTTATGAGCTCCCATTTGTGGTAGTGTCTTTGGGTCCACACTTATAGTGAGAAATCTGTGTCCACATCCTTGGAGAGTATGAACCATCTATGTCAAAATCTTTGAGAGAGTATATACAATAGATATATCCAATAAATTTATAGCATGGCTGAATTTGACAGTCTATATATATCGAGTTGTCATGCTAGCTATGACCTCCCATTTGTGATAGTGCCCTGGGGTTTGCATTGTTTGTAAGAAATTTGGCATGCAATTCTTATTCACGGCTGCTGGGAGACAAGGTAAGCATGACGTAACATCATCATGTCTACAAGTCAGGGCTCTTTCCGTGACCCAAGCAACTCTCCCCCTTGTACCTATGAAGAGTTATGCAATGCCATGAAACACCATCCTAAGGGCTCTCCTTCAAATGTCTTGGGTTCTAGAACAATCCCAAATGGAGTGTCTCTATGTCTCATTTGGTCCTCACATTTAACACAAGGGGCAAGGTCTTTGCCAAAGCCAAGCCATGTACCAATTGCTTAACTCTTGTGCACCAATTACTAAAGAAAGAGTGAGATCTTCTTGGTCTAAAACTATCCTTCAATCTCCTCTAAAAGCTAGCAAAGAAAAACAGTGATATACCTTGTGTAATCCAATGTTGAGTCATTGCTGGCAACGCTCTCATCTTGCTTATTTGTTTCTTGTAGTCTTTGAAGAGGCCTCCTCTTGTATGCCCCAATGCCTCTAGCCATCCATCATGCATCTCTTAGGGTTTGGGTCTAGGTACAAAGTTCTTTCACAATGAGCAACAACCCTAATTCTTTGTTGAGAGTATCCTATGAAATCCAATAGATCTAGATCCTCCCTTTTGAGTAAAAGGCCGTGAAGTTCTTTGCGTCACCATCCAAGCAGAAAGCTATCTGATCTGCAAACTCTACATCCAAGAACTTCTCAAATAGGTTGTCATGGGGACATGAAATTTTGAGATGCCTGAAACTTTTCGATAACAGTTGATTAAGTTATTAATCAAATGTGCAAGATTGTTTAACACATATGATGCACATGGCAATTATTTCATGGTAACAAACTAAGGGCCTCGAGGATGCAGTGGGTGTCAAAGGCAAGAGTTGTGATAAGTTATGCCAACTGAGTTTTGGTGGTTAGTTAGTGTCAGTTTTGACCCTAGAACAAGTGTTTGGTCAATAAGTGTCAGTGGTGACACTAGAGTCTAAAGTTCAACAGAGGTTGGGGACCACTCTAGGTTGCAAATGGCCTAGCCAGTTAACTTATGGATAGGCACATTAGATTTTGGGCAGGGTCAAAGTAGTTGAGATAAGGGCTAGATAATATTGAAAAATGGGTTTGGAAGTGCTACTTGGTAAAAATACCCATGCAAGTTGAGAAAACGTTTTTGGGTGCTGGGTCTTAGCCATTCGGTTAGTTTTTAGTTGGTGGGAGAGAGAGAAGTTTGCTGGTTATTCTACCTATGCAAAAATCAGCAATGGCTTCACGTGATAGCCATTTGGGGCCTTCAGGAGGTAAGCAACAACAAAGAGACACTTCCCGAGGGACTAGCAACAGCTTTGTTGATCAGGTGACAACATTTATGAGGTCTCATCACAGCAGGCAATTGCATTAATTGTAGAATTGACAGGCCAACAATCAGTTCTGGGCATTTCTCATCTCATGTCAGCATTCTTTCACCTTCTCTAGTTTTTGCTCAGCCATTCTCAGCTATTTGGAGTAGATCTCAGCTATATTTGGTGGATAGCAGAGGGAATTTGTTGTGAACCCTAAATTTCTTAAAAAATTAGGGTTTAGTAGTCACCTTGGGACCCGTGCCAATAGATGAAGACATCGTACACTAAAATTAGCACCTGTAATTTGTGATATTGAGAGGGATTTTAGGTGCCAAGCCATCCATTATAAATTTGGGATAGCATTTGGCTAGTTGGGGTTTGATTAGAGCAACTCCATGGTGAAATTGAAGAGGTGAATTGCCCGATTTGTTCGCTGATTTTGGGAGCAGCAAGGGGCTTTGGATCCAAGAAGATCGTGGAATCTTGGCCTATTAAAAATCCATTGGCGATTGAAGATAAAGGAATACCGAAACGGGCGCCAGTTGTGGGGCCAAGAGGATGTCCATTGTCCAAGAGTTTTGAAGGTAAAGTGTGCATTTCAATTATGTTTATTGGTTGATTGTTGTAATTAAGTGCTTGATTAGGAAATTATCACCCTATTCGAGAAAGAAGACTAGTTGCATGGTTTCATTGGGGATACCACTCAATCCCTTGGTTTGGTGGGCCCAAGGCGCTTGATTGCTAGCCAAAGCTTTCTGTTAGTTCTGACTTGCATGCTCAACTGAGAAATTACAGCAATATATCTTCATAGAGTGAGATGGAATCAAGTAGTGATGATGCCTCTTAGCATGGACATTCACATGGGGAGGAACGAAATGCAATTTGTGATCTTGGACAAGGCTCACATGATAGATAGCAAGTTGAAAATGTTACCGTTGGGCAATTTGATGACCAATTTAGGAATCAGATGAGGACAACAGGAAATCTCTTTGCTAAATTGGCAAAGGATTCTTGGTTCACCCGATTTTTGAATGCTTCGAAAAAGGACAGCAAGGGCAAGAAAAATAAGTTATCTTCTATACCTTTGGGACAGCAAGGTGCACCGAAGGTAATACCAAAGCCTTCACTTGAAGCTTCCAAAGATGCTAATGAAGCAAAATAGTTGGTACCAATGGGGCAACGAATGCAAATGCAAGGCTATCATGAAAGTGCCAATCCAATGGATCTTTGATAGTCAGGCATGCATGCTATGATGGGGCAGCTAGGATACTTTGGCGATATCACGATTTTTCATGCTATGGTTGGTTAGGGACCGCATATGGGAATGTATGGCACAAATCCCTATGGTATGCAGCAGCCAATGCATGATGTGCAAGGCCCAATGTATTCAGGTATGGCTAGAAATGTGCAAAACTCTATATATGGCAACATTGGCTTGATGCCTGGGCACAAAGTAGCATGTTTGGTAATGCATTTGTATACCCATAATGTTAATGGGGCTCCTGGAATGAGTACTGGTCATGCAAATGCTCCGTTTGGTGTTGGTGTTGATGTAAATTCAGCAAATGCATTCTTTTTGCAGCAGCCAATCTTTCTTGATATTCAAAGGGGTAGCAAAACTATGATGAGGGTGGAAAAGCAATGAAGTTTGAGTCCTTTAGTGGTGCACAAGATAGGCCAAAAGCTTTAACCTTCATTCAACAGTTCAATGCAGCCTATTTAGAGGAAACATCTCCGAATCCTCAAAGATTCGAAAGGCAACCACTTTCTTGAAGGGGAATGCATTGCAGTGGTGGTCCACTCTTTTGATGCGAGGTAGAGCATTGTCAACATGGGTACAATTCAAACAAATGTTTGCATTGAATTGGTGGACAAGTACCTTTGAGGTGGACATTATGACAACTTGGAATAAGCTTGATACTAAGGAATGCAAAAATTTGGAGCATATAATAAGAAAGTTTTGGGATGCATTGTTGCCTGTCACTTCTTATTGCCCCATACCCCTTTCTGAGTAAGTGGAAAAATATGTTTGTGAAATGAATAAAGGAATCATATATATTTGCATTAAATCCATTGTGTCTAGCATGTCTCAACTTATAGAGATTGCTGTCATAGTAGATGCTTTGCTTTGAGGGAAGTATTCGGGCTTCTTAGAGAGTGGGGAAAAGTAGCATAAAAAATTGCTTAAGACTGAGAAAAATGGTAGATTTGAAAATCAGCTTGAAAAGAGGCCAAAATAGCAAAGAAAGGGCTCGAAAACATTGGTACAACATAGGGAATTGATGGTTGTAAATAAATGCTTTATTTGTGAATAGGAGGGTCATATTGCAAGGAACTGTCCCAATAGATAGCAAGTTGGAAAATTAGAAAATCAGGGAGATCCTAAGGGAAAGAAGCATTAAACATTAGTGGGATTGGTGTCTGATGTTGTAAGTAGTCATCTCAATGATGATGCTATTGAGTTGTGCAGAGTATGGGGCAAAATTAGGGATCAACATGCATTGATATTCTTTGATAACAGTCCACGAGCGAACTTTATCTCTATAGACATGGCAGTCCGTCTAGGTATCAGAGAAGATGAGATGGAACTCATGGGGGAAGTTGAAATGGGATCTAAAGGCCATGTAGAGCCCGTTACATCTCTCATTGAAAAGCTTCAGTTGTATATAAAAGGATATGTCGATAGCAAAGAGTTCTTTATTGCTTCACTTGAGGGTTGTGACGTATTGCTTGGTATGTGATGGTGTCACCATATGCATGGAGTAATTGACTCGTGCAAAAGGGATCACTATTCAGCATAAGAAAAAGACACTCACACTTGATATAAAGTTGAAAGGGGAATCTGTCCATGTTGTATTTGTAGCTGCTTTTCTAAAGTAATGAGAAATCATCTTTCAACGTACTTGGTTTTTAGTAAGGGTAAGGATGATAGTAAGAATGTTGGGAATATCTCTAAATTAGAGAAGGATCACATGTTGTTTTTGAAAATATATGCTAATTGCTTCTCTTAGTCACTTTTAGGGCAGCTTTCGCCTAAAAGGCTTGAGGATCATGGCATAGATCTTATCCCTAGAAGTAGCCCACCTAAAAAGCCACCCTACATCGTCTGTGCAACCCAGTAGGAGGAGATTATGAGTGCTCTGAATGAGTTGTTAGAAAAAGAGTTGATTTAGCCCAACTCATATCCTTTTTGTTCTCCAGTGCTTTTAGTGCAGAAAAAGGATTGTTCATGATGTATGCTTTGAACAAGATCATGATAAAGAATTAGCTTTTGATCCCTCAAATCAATGATGTTATGGATAGATTGCAGGGGTCGGCCATATTGAGCTATATAGATTTAAAAAATAGGTATCATTAGATATGCATTAGACTAGAGGATGTGCCCAAGATAGCTTTTTGAACATCTTTTGGGTTGTATGAGTTTCTTGTTATGCCTTTTGGACCTACGCATGCTCCTGTCACTTTTAATTAAATGATGGATTACATCTTTAGGCTATATAGAGGATTTGTGGGCACTTTGGTGACATGATTGTCTACTCAAAGAATGTGGCAAATTATAGGAAGCACTTGGACATTGTATTCAATGAGCTACGTATGCATAGGTTGGTTGGTTATTAATGACAAGCAAAGTGAATTCTTTTTGCACGAGATTCACTTTTGGGGCATATTGTATTGGTTGATGATATTTGTATGGATTGTGCAAAGGTTGAGGCAATTCGATCATGGCCACCTTTTAAAATTGTGTATGAGATCTGTAGCTTCTTAGATTTATGTTCTTACTATATGAAGTATGTATATGGATTTGTTGAAATTGCATCTCCATTGCATGCTTTGCAGAAGAAAAATGTGTCATTTAGATGGACAACAATGGAAATTTGAATAGTTAAAGAAAAAGATGACTTTAGATCTTGTACTTGTGTTACTTGATTTAAGGAAGTTATTTGTGGTTCAATGTGATGCATGTGGTAATAGCTTTGGGATTGCTCTTATGTAAGATGGTTGAGTTGTGCCTTATGAGAGCTGAATTCTCCATGGTGTAGAGAAGAATTTGTAGGTCTATGAGAAAGAGCTCTTGATTGTAATTCATGCACTATCTACATGGAAACACTATTCATTGGGGGCTGATTTTACAGTGCAGATAGACCATTAGACTTTGAGGTACTTTTTGAACATACAAAGTTGTTAGAGAAACATATGAGATGGGCAAGTTTTCTCTCTATGTATCATCTTTAGATTGTATATATTGATGGTAAAAAGAATGTTGTGGTTGATACATTGTCATGTAAGCCACAAATTTCAGTCGTCAACATGATTTATCCCATTAAGTTGCATGCCATAAAAGAGCAATATGTTGCTGATTGGGACTTTGCTAATGTTTTATGATCAACTTTGCAATGGCTAGAGACATGAGCACTTTGTGCTTAGAGATGAGTTTCTAATAATGTCTGGACGACTGTGTCACAAAGCTATTGAGACCTAGAGTTATCATTGAAAGTCATGCTCTGTATGCAGGACATAGAAGTATTGATGCTACAGTAAAGGCGATGGAGCATTTCTTTTATTAGCCAGCTTTGAGGCATGATGTAGAATAGTTTGTCAGGACATGCATTGTATGTCAAAAGGTAAAGTATGATAGACAAAAGATATTGGGCTTGTTGCAGTCCTTGCCTGTTCCAAATAGGCCTTGGCAGGGCATTGCAATGGATTTTTCTTTTGAGTTTCTTAGGATACCTTCAGGGAATGATGGAATATGGACTATCATTTGTGGGTTTACCAAATATGTCCATTTTGATCCAGTGAGGAAGAAAATAAAGGCTGATCGTATGGCACGATTATTTTTGCAGCATATCTTTGAGTATCATGGTATGCTAGAGTTGATCGTCAGTGATTGAGACCCTTGGATGATGAGTTTATTTTTGAAGGGGCTATTTGAGAATATAGGTACTACGCTAAAATTCTCATCCTTCTTCCACCTACAAATAAATGGTCAGTTTGAGAAAGCAAATTGCATAGTGTTGGATCTTTTGAGGTGCTATGTTTCAGACCACACGACATAGTAGGAGCAATATTTGCCATTGGTTGAGTTTGCTTACCACAATACAGTGCATGTCTCCACTGGCAAAGCTCCTTTTGAGGTGGTTAAGAGTGGCAAAAAGGTACCACCTATCTTGAAGACTAAGGATAAGATCTTTGAGGTTGATCGTTTTGTGGAAAACTTGGATGCAACCTATGCAACGATAAATTATACACTTCAGAGATCACAAGAAAAAAAGAAGAAGGTAGTTGATCGGCCATAGACATGCTTTGCAGTTTGCAGAAGGCGATTATGTATTGTTGCATTTTGAAAAGGCAAGGTTGAAAAAGATGAAAAGAAGAGAGAGATTGCATTTGAAGTTAAGTGTGACATACTATAGGCCCTTCCAGGCGTTGAAAAAGATCAATGATGCGGCATATTGGCTGAAATTACCTTCACATTAGCGGATACACAATGCCTTTTATGTCAGTTTGTTGAGGGATTTTGATGGTGATATGCCAAAGGATATGTTTGTTGAAATTCAGCCTAAGGTTGAGAAGTTGGATGAGATCTTGGTACCCTAGTAGATTTTGGCACATAAGGAAAGAAAGGTCAGACGTAAAGTTTTTTAGGAGATATTTGGTGAAGTTTAGAACTGTTCCCCAATGGATGCAAAATGGATGGAAGGGGATGACTTGATAGACCATCCTCAGTTGTTGCAACTTTACCTAGATGCCTTTTAGTTAGACCGGTGTCAGTCAGGTTTAGTAGAGTAGGGGTTCGGAGCATTGTCTGATGGTCAAGGGGGAGGTAGCACTTCTACGTGGCCAGTTGTGGATAGCTCTTGTATGTAGTGGATCTTGGATGTATTCAACATGTATCCAAGATACAGTGTTAACAGTATGTGTGCCAGGGTGTCACTACTTAGTGTACTAGTCACCGTGAGATGTATGTGCATGAGTATGGGGTTTCACCGCGTCATTGTTCATCAGTTTAGCATGAGCTTTTTTTGGGATCAAAATTGTCATTAATTTCAGCTCAGCTTTTGATTAGTTTGAGAATCGTTTATCGCCACTTTTGGGATCAGTTTTACATCAATCATTGCTCGTTTTTTGCAATTAGTTTATGATCAGTCTAGGGTCACATTTGTAATAGTTTGTGATTAGGTCTCGGATCAGCAAGTGGTCTATTTATGTTTTGTTTATGTTGAGTTTTCAATGGTTTACAACTGTTTCCATGGACAACAACATGTTGGTGAATGCCATTGACAGTTTCAGCCATGGTTTATGTTGAAATTAATACTTTTCTATGGTTGATAGTTAGAACAGTTAAGAAACATGAGTTATGAATGCATCCGATGGGTTTCTAGCAATAGGTTTGGATTGGTTCTTTGTATTTTCAGCAGGTTTGGGGTGGTTATGATTTCTTATGGAAAATTCTAGTGCATTATGCTTTAACTTTGACACAATGTAGTGCAATTGAGGACTATTGTAAGGATTTTAAGGGGGAGTTCTATCACGAGGATGTGAAATTTTGAGATGTCTTAATCTTGCCGATAACATTTTATTAAGTTATTAATCAAATGTGCAAGGTTATTTACCACATGTGATGCAGATAGCAATTATTTCATGGTAGCAAGCAAAGGACCCAGAGGATGCAGTGGGTGTCAAAGGCAAAAGTTGTGATAAGTTATGCCGGCTTAGTTTTGGTGGTCAGTTGTTGTCAGTTTTGACCCTAGGATAAGTGTTTGACCAATAAGTGTTAGACGTGACACTAGGGGCTAGGGTTGCTTTCTGTGCGCGTATGGTACATTTCGTATGGTATTGTATGTTCGTTTCGTATGGTACATTTCGTATTGTACCGTATGTTCATTTAGTATGGTATTGTATGGTTTGCATGTGTTTGAATTGTATAAAAAAAAACCATTTAAAATGTCCATTGGTGCACTTTTTTGAAAATTTGCCTTTTTTTTTGGCCTGCCATACATTTAAACTTCTCTTCTTTCACACTCCTCTCTCTTTCATAGTTCTTCCTTTTCTCTTTTCTCACACTTTAACCCTTATGAAAGGGCAGCTCTCTTTCCCTATCTCACCACATAAAGCAGCCTCCATTTTCATCAATCTCCCTCTCTTGAGCTCAACTTTCAAGCCACTGTCTTCTTTAATTACCCTACTCTCCCTCTTCCTTTCTCTCGCCTTCTCTTCCTCCTATCCATATCTCTCTTTCTCTTCTTATCCCTCTTCCTTTTCCTCTCCCTCTCCCTATCCCTTTCTCACCTTCTCTTCCTCCTCTCCCTATTCCTCTTGATCCCTTTCCCTGTCTCTTAGTTTTAAATTTCATTCGTACATATTACACTCTCTCCTTTTATCAAATCCCTCTTGCTCTCCCTTTCCTCTCTTCTTTACATTCTTCTCCACAATACCTAGGCCTCTTCATGATCTATCTTCAAGTTGCACATTTTATATGTGTAGGCTGATTTTATATAAAATTTTATATGCATTTTTATAATGAACGTATGAAACAACGTATTTTATTCTCAAAATTTTTGTGTACGTTCCATACCATACATATTGATGTACTGAATGTATCATACTAAACATACGAAACCACCCTGCTAGGGACTAGCATTAATTAATTAATTAATGTCAGTGTAAGGATCAATAGAGATTGGGGACCACTCTAGGTTGCAAATGCCTAGCCTATTTAATTATGGATGGGCAGATTTCATTTTGGACAAGGTTAGAAGGGCTGAAATTAGTTTTTAGAAATTTAATTTTGAAAATTAATTTAATGGTTGGATAATGCTGACAAAAGGGTTTAGAAGGCTGCCATTTGGCAAAAATACCCATGCAAATTGAGAAAACGTTATTGGCGGTGGGTCTCAGCCATTCAGTTAGTTTTCAGCTGATGTGAGTGAGAGAGAAGGCTGCTGGTTATTCTACATGTGCAGAAATCAGCATCGGCTATAGGCAACAGCCATTTGGGGCCTTCAAGAGGCAGATGGAAGTAGGGAGACACCTTCTAGGGGCTAGCGATAGCTTTGTTGATCAAGTGACAACATTTATGATGGCTCAAGATAGTAGGCAACTGCATTAATTGGAGAATTGATAAGCTAGCAATCAGTTCTAGGCATTTCATCACGAAGAAACTTTGAACTCTCTCTCATCTTAGCATTATCTCACCTTATCCAATTTGTGCTTATCCGTTCTCAGCATTTCTCAGCCATTTAAAGTAGATGTTAGTCTTATTTGATGGACAGCCGAGGGAACTCTGTTGTAAACCTTAAATTTGTGCAGAAATTAGGGTTTAGTAGTCACCTCAGGAGGCATTGTACATTGAAATCAGCACTTGCAATTTGTGATATTGACATGGATTTCAATTGACAAGCCATCCATTGTAAAATTGGGGCAGCATTTGGACCGTTGGGGTCTGATTAGAGCAAGTCATGGGTGAAATTCAAGGGACAAATTGCCCAATTTCTTTGCTGATTGTGGGAGCAGCAAAGGGCTTTTGGATCAGCCAAGCAAATTGTAGAATCTTAGCTTGTAATAATTTCATTGGCAATTGAAGATAAAGAAATACCGAAAGGGGTGCTAGTTTTGGTGCTAAGAGAGTGTCCCATTGTCCAAGAGGTTTGAAGGTAAAGTGTGCATTTCAATTATGTTTATTTGCTGATTGTTGTAATTAAGTGCTTGATCAAGGAATGACCACCCTATTCAAGAAGGAAGGTTGGTTGCACTGACTAGTGCTCCTTAAGTCACAATCATCTCTCCATGGGTTGTCTTGGAGAGACCTATATATGCGCTCTTGTCATGTCCTTCAAGGGCGCTAAATGCATTCTTAGAGTCTTTGTGATTTCTTCATGCTTCATGAGATGTATTTACGATTTATCCTTGTCCTGTGGTTATTGTACTTTTGTTAGTTAGTGTAGATAGGCTAGAAACTGTTGCCAATTGCAAATGCAAGGGTCTATAGGCTATAGATTAATCATCAAGGGCTGTAGCAAGGCTCGTCACCACCACATAATGAGGTATCCACCACCATGGAGGGGTGTAGATGTCAAGAAATGAATCTTGTGAAGGCAAACCAAAGAGATAGTAGGGTTTGCGAGGGGAGAATGGCCATGCAAACAATGAGAAGAGAAGAGAAACTCAAACGAATAAGATGATGAAGAATTGAATAATGAAGTGAATCTGATACAAGGGTTCGTAGCACAAAGGATGCCAAAGAGTGTAGGGAGATTGCCGAAGAAGCCTCCGAGTCTACAAACGCAGGATAAAGAGTGGTTGATGAAGGTGGCTTCCCAAACGGGCCAAACGCAGATGTTGGATGCCAACTAGGATTGGTGCACTGTTGCTTGAAGGAAGGGATACGAGAAACTACGAAATGCAAGGATGAACATCCTTTGATGTTGAAAACACCAGTTGAGTAGTGACACCTGATGGAGGATGGAGCATCCAGGAAGCAAACACTAGCACCAGTTGCCACATAAAACTGGTGCCAAGCTGATGATGAAAACGCCAGGTGGAGAGAACACCTCCAGGCATCTAAATGTAGATGGAGGAGTGATGCCTGAAGCATGGAGGATGACTCCAGAAGGGTGTAGACTCCTAACACAAGTTGTAGAAGCACATAGGAGCAATTGCCAATAATGGAAGGGAAGCGCCATCTGAGGAGGAGGGAAGCTGCCACCACAACAGAGCCTAGATGATAGTAGAGGCTGGTGCCTTGCAGTAGGAGATGACAATGGTGGAAGGGAAGGAGAGAGATGATGGGAGAGAGAGTGTCGGATGGGGTGAGTGATGGGGGGTGTGAGAGACTCCGTGAGGACTAAGGTGGGTGGCCTATAAATAGGCAAAAGACTGTCTAGTGGGGTGCCAACTATCTAGGCTGGTGCTAGACTGTGGGTGTCTAGCCCCTTTTTGGGGCTGTCCACTAAGTGAAACCCTAAAACACAGGGACAAAAATGAACTTTGGGGAAGGGTTTCTCAACAATAGATAGTAATGGAGGAGTAGGTGTAGCTAGAGGAGGACCTACAATGAAAGAACGAGTTAGCCTCCTTTTAGGGTCTCGCTTATGGGACACAAACACTCCCTCTAGAAAAGTTTGGTAATAAGCATGTTTTGGGGCTGTATTAAAGAGCTAATCAATTTTGTAATGCATTTTTTAGCTCAACACCCTTTACTTGTTTGTGGAGTTGGGGGTTGTGAGTGTAACCTTGGAGAGCCATTGCCTCTGAGGTAGAAACACCAATCAAATCTAAATTTGGTCGATTTTCAAGACATTCAGGATACTGACACTGCTGTGCTGGTTGAGTTGTGACAAAATCTTTTCTTCTATAAGCATTTCCAATGTAAGGATGGTTTAACCGAATGAGCATCTTGTTTATGGGTTGCTATTTTAGGAATCACTCATCACTTTTAGTATGGAAATCTGTTTTTGGGCTGCAATTCTAGTAATCACCTATTACCTTTTAGTATTGATTTCTGCTTTGAAGGTATTTGGAGAATATTTTAATTTAACATTTTCTGCTGTACTTTTCATGTGCAGGAGGCTGGTTTTCGCCGCCTGCTTTTTATCACAATGTTGGCTTGGCAACAACCTTATGCTGATAATTCTCATGATAATAACAAAGGGGCACCTGAAAAAGAGAGGGCGCATGCAGGCAATGTCGCATGGGTAATATGCTCAAGCATGTTCATAACCTTCTTAAGTAGAATGATGCAACAGCCACAGCTATTGGTGTATAGAGACAATTTTTTTGTTTGAGGTGGTGAGTGTTGCATATTGTGCAAATAAATGATTGGGAATTAGAAGGGATTTCATTATGAAGAACTAGGTAGACACATGCAGCTTGTGCCCCTATCTTGTTCATTAGTACTTTTATGCAAACATGGACTTGAGACTATTAGATGACACATTAGCATGTGGTGAAGTATATTGAAAGCAGTCTTTGTGCACATCATTGTGCCTAAGGCTAGGGGTTCCTATATAGGAACAAAGGTGGCAAGGGTGCTTCTATCTTTGAGGCGATGAGGGAAGAATGCCTTTTAACTACAATTGATCAGTGTGCATCTCATAGTATGGGAGAGCTCTACTTGAGGACAATGCAACTGTGTTCATCATTAAAGGAACCTCCTTGGAATTGTAAGATGAATGCTCTCACAAGCTAGCACCCACATAAGATCCAACCTCACATGTAGTCTAAGCTTCAACTCCTATAAAATGACTCAGCCAATTAGAAGTGATCATATAGGTCCATGTGGAGTCCATGTGCATTGACCATAGTGAACTTCATCAAGGCTAGTATGTGTTTAATTGTACTTCAGTGTAGCACGTGGCAGATCATCATGTACCTCTAAGGCCAAGCCAAAGTAGCCCACAATGCAGCTCATGTTGACATATGATTACCAGGCTTGGGACAGCACACCAAGGACATACGATTGAGTTCCAGAGACAAGAAGGCAACCGTTGAAGTATAAAAGCCCATGTCAACACCAACCCAGGTGCAAGGCTTCGGAGTCCTTTGTGAAAAGAGGTGCATGCTACTAGTCACAATAGGTTCACTGCACACCAGTATCACCTGACTCCAACATGCCTAATGACATGACTTGTCCAACTATTAACATGTTTATTAGGTTTGGTTTAGTCTGTAGCTTTCTGATGACGAAGCTTCTTACCAAAATAGCTTTTATATTTGATAGTAAATTAAAGCATGTGAAAATCTTGAAACATCACAAAATTTTGAGCCAAGACATTGCTTCAAGCTGCATGTGTCACTTGCAACTGGTGCAGTTATCAAGCAACTCTAAACCTAATAAGATAAGTATTAAAAATAAATCATGAATACAAGTTATTGTTTTTGTCCTAGAGGATAGACCTCCCTTTGAGCAATGTCGGATGATAGTCTGCCTAGCCACCTTAGCATGGTAGTTCCTGGACCTGTCCGATCTGGATCACAAGAAATTCAGAACTAAGTGGTGTGATTGAGCAACACATGAAGGTGAGAAGCACTAGCAAGCAGCAACATACTAGGTTGTTGCCAATAAGACGTGGTTGACAGTAAAGCTTTGCCCTCAAGGGAGAGATAGACCATGCTGTACTAGGTCAACCTCCCCCTGCTGATTGAATCAAGCATAGGTACAAACTGTTGGGTTGTTGTGGTGTCTAGCTCCACCTAGTATTTAAGGTATATGACAGTTTGTCCTTTGTTCACCCATCTAAATCTGAAATGGATGTTCCAATCAGTGCTAGAATTGGAGTTTGTAAGAAAACCAATTAGCTTATGCAAGTTGATTTTTGCACTGGCTGTTGTGCAGCACACCTCCACTGTCAATCTCACTTTCTCCAAAATTCCATCATCATCCTCAGC
The DNA here is from genome assembly GCF_053477565.2 of Lygodium microphyllum. Lineage (NCBI taxonomy): Eukaryota > Viridiplantae > Streptophyta > Polypodiopsida > Schizaeales > Lygodiaceae > Lygodium > Lygodium microphyllum. The sequence continues at coordinate 134,033,649 of NC_141145.1, forward strand.
AGTGTGCCATGTCATTTGTGGACTCCGAATCCAGCAGCTTGTCTCAATGCACACTTGTAGCCTGAGTCCTTGGAAGCTGTTGACTCTCAAATGGAGGAAGTAGAACATTACCTTTGTAAATAATAGGAAGAGGTAAGGAGTTAGGGGACAAGCCTGTCGGACTGATTGCTCTAGTTGGAACTTTGCATCTCTCCTCCCCCCCATAATCGCTCAGCTGCGCTGATTTGTGCAGTGTAGAGATGTTGTTGATCCACTACTAAGGGAAACCCAATTGCACCATGGTACTGTCTAGGAAGTTCCAAAATCCGATCTGCCTTGTTATAGGTCTTCTTGAAGTCCAGGAGGGGGATTAAACCCTTTGGTTTTTGTGTTGCGCCCACTTTGTAGCCTCGAAGAAGGTGAAGATTCTTGAGCCACTTATATTAGGGGTTGTACTTAGACATAATTATGGTACATTAATCCTTAATGTAGTCTCCTTAAAATAGCCCCAAGAGCAATTAATGAAAAATTACCAAAATTCAATGGCTTTATTTTTGACAGTAGGACAAATGCTGCAAAATCCTCTACAAATAGGAGCCTAGGTGCATTCCGTCCGTGGATGGAGCCATCCTGTGCGATCCGTCCAGACAGGTTGGATTCGTCAAATCTGTCCAGTATAAGTGAATACATAGCCAAAAGTGAACTTCCTACTATTTGTATGTCCTGTATAATCAGAGTCAGTGTACCCCACGACTCCTGTATCTTGGCTGCCATAACAAAGACACATATCTGCTGTGCCCTTCAGGTACCTTATGATACCCTTAACGACATCCCAATGTTTCTTGCCAGGTGTAGCTATATAATGTGCCACAACCCCAACTGCAAAAGCTATATCTGGACGGGTGGCTATCATGGCATACATAAAACTGCCCATGGCTGATGCATAGGGAATCTTGGCCATCTCGGCCCTCTACTCCTCTGTTTGCAGACAATTGGCCTGTGAAACCTTCACATGAGAAGGTAATGGACAGCCAATAGGCTTAACATCGTGCATGTGGAAGCACTCAAGGACTTTATGAATGTACTCCCTCTGTGACAGATAGAGTAATCCATGAGATCTATCACGCGTAATGTGCATACTAAGTATATGAGAGGCTTGTCCCAGATCTTTCATTTCAAAGCTCTTTTTGAGCTGAGCCTTAAGAGCATCTAGCTCCTCATGAGCTGTCCTTGCTAAAAGCATGTCATCCACATAGAGTACCGAAATCAGTAAAGAACTGTCACGGGCTTTCTTCGTGTATAAACACGGATCCATAGCATTGCGGCTGTAGCCTTGTGACTACATGAACACATCAAACTTATGGTACAATTCCCTAGGTGCCTGCTTCAAGCCATATAGAATCTTCTTTAGCTTGTACACTAGGTGTTCCCTGCCAGGGTCTACAAAGCCTTTAGGTTGCTCCATGTAAATCTCATCATGCAAGTCCCCATGTAGAAAAGCTGTCTTGATATCCATCTGGTACAAGCCCAGGTCAAGATGTGCAACTAAGACCAAGACTAAGCGTAAGGTGGTCATTTTGACCACAGGAAAAAAGACTTCATCAAAGTCAATACCATGCTCCTGCTTAAAACCCTTAGTAACCAATTGAGCCTTGTATGTCGGCTTGGGATGTCCAAGGGTACTTTTCAGCTTGTACACCCACTTGCATGGCAAAGCCTTCTTACTCTGAGGCAAGGAAACCAAATTCCAAGTCTTATTCTTATGCAATGAGTCAAGCTTAGACTGCATAGTCCTCTCCCAAGAGTGACAGTCACCCCTGCGCATAGCCTCATCATAAGTGAGAGGCTCTCTTGCATCTGTAACCAGTACATAATCCATAGAGGGCTCAAAACGGTCAGGAGGTCGTCTATCTCTAGTAGAACACCTCAATCCAGGCTTTGTTGCCTGACGGACATCCTGTCTAACATGAGCATGTCTAACATCTAGGCCATGAGCATCAAGTGATGTTGCACGCTGTCTAGCTTGCCGTGGAGCGGGCTGAACGGGGGAGGTGGCTCCTCCTGAAAGATAACTCTGTGTACTTCAACCACTTTTTCAGGTTGCATATGCATTTTGTCCTCATGAAAGATGACATCAACACTGCGGATTACTTTCCGCGCCTACAGATCCCATAGATGGTAATCCATCTCTCCTGCATCTCCATAGCCAATGAAAATGCATTTGACACTTTTAAGATCCAGCTTATTGCGTTTGTCCTTAGGCACATGGCAAAATGCCTCACATCCAAAGACACACAAATGATAATAAGAGGGGGGCTTGCCTGCCTATACCTCCTCTGCAACCCTAAAGTCTATGCCATTGCTAGGTGACCTGTTAATGAGATGCACTGCAATAGTAACTACCTTAACCCAAAAGTGCTGCGGTAAGCCAGCCTGGCTAAGCATGCTACGGACCCTTTACTGAATGGTCCTATTCATGCGTTTAGCCATATCATTCTGGGGTGTGGTGTAAGGGGCGGTCAACTGATGCTTAATACCCCGCTCATCACAAAACGGCTCAAAAGCACGTGATACATACTTACCCCCATTATTTGACCTTAGGCATTTGAGCCTTTTTCCAGACTGGTTCTCTGCCAATGCAAGCCAACGTTGAAATGTGGCTAAGACATCGGATTTTCTCTTTATGGGATAAGCCCAAACCTTAGGTGAGTAATCATCTATGAAAGTAACAAAGTACTTTGTCCCACTGAGTGACTGACAGGGCATGGGCTCAAGCCTCACATACATCTGAGTGCACAAGAGCCAAGGGCTCACCCATGCGTTTCTTACTAGACTTTTTATGCGTATTTCTAGTCTGCCTGCCATACAAACAATGATCACAAGAATCAAAATGCGAAGAGTCAAAAGGCAGAAGATATTGCAAAGCACGGAGTATTTTCATTCCTTTAAGAGACATATGCCCCAAACGAGTATGCCAAAGGGATACATGGGAAATAGAACCCACAGATAAAACATGATCCAAGGTAGTTCCAGATACAAGGGATAGAGGCTGCTAGACTTGGCACCTCTTGCAAGCACAAGCCTGCCACGAGTAATTTTCCATGCAGAGTCTCCAAAAGACACAAAATACCCTGCATCATCAAGCTGTCCAACTGACATAAGGCTGCGAGTCAACTCATGCATATAGTGTATATAATGCAAAACAAAATAACTGCCAGGAGGAAATTACAGCCTAACATCTCCAATGCCCATAATGTCAAGAGACCTGTCATCACCAAGACGCACAGAACCAGACATGGTACGATAGGTATGAAACCAATCTTGACAGGGCGTCACATGAAAGGACGCACCCGAATCCAAGAGCCAGCACTGCGCATACATGGAATGTATCTCAGAAGCCTGTAAGGCATCGCATGAAGAAGCTGCAAGTATGTAATTATCATCTGAATCATTGGCCTACATGACATTAACCTCTTTTATCTTCACACTAGACTTTGTAGGTACAATACTGCGCTCAGAAGACTTGTCCTGCACTTTTACTTTTCCCTTTTCCTTGCACTTATCATCGTGCATTTTGTTGCACTGCGGCCTAATATGTCCTGCTTTCCCACAATAATGACAGGTAAGATCAGACTTCCGTCCACGGTACTTACTGTGACTAGGTGACTTGGACTTGGACTTCTGAGAGTCCCTGCCCTTATGATCATTATGATGCTTGCCATTTCTGCCACCTCTAACAGTCAATGCATATGAAGAGCGGGAAGCATCATTGTTTCTCTTGTTGATTTCCTCAGTGAATAAAGCACTCTCAACATCTTTGATTTTTAGCCCATCAAGCTTGTTCGTGCATATGGCAATACGGAAGACATCCCATGATTCAGGCAAGGTGCCAAGCAGAAACAACGGTTGCAAGTTGTCTTTGAACTCAATACCCTGTGACAACAGACTCTTCATGATAGTATGAAATTGATTGAAATGAGATGAAAGGGAGGTCCCCTCCTTCATGCGAAGGTCCATTAACTACTTTAGCCAAATAGAGCTCCCGAATCTTCTCCCATAAATCCCATGCACTTTGATTCTCATCTTCAATAACATTATGATGGACCTCTTATGAGTGTGACAAAATAATGGTAGACTTGTATAGCTCATCAACTTCCATCCAAACATCATCCATATCCTCAGGTTTGACACCCTTCAAACCAAGGGTTTAATCTGCAACTTCTGCACCAAAACCTGCTGTATTTGGGACTTCCAATACCTATAGTTGGTACCATCTAACTTGGCAAAACGTTAAAGAGAGCTGTGTCTTTCAAATGACCAGCCATACTGTCCCAAATCAAAGCCATATTGTCCCAAAAGTAAAATTGCGGGTTTCTGTAATTAGTAGAAAATGCACTAAAGCCACTGCTAAAACTGGCTGAAAGGGTGGATTTCACCAAGAGAAGCACCTGCCCACCAAATATGACCAAGATAATATCAAATAGTAAGCTTTACCCTCATAGAAGTGCTCAAAATCTGCAGATTTCAGCTTGCTGTAATAAATGACAGTAGTATGTAAAACTATCCCAAAATGAAGCAATCACTGATACATATGTCATTGCAATTGCCAGGTAACGAGGTACATCCAATAGTGAGTTTCCAGGGGCAAGAAGGTACCAAGAATTGCCAAACCAATAATCTGTCAGGCAAGAGACATCTCATAGGTCCAGAAGTCATGCATGTAATGGGTCTGGGGGTAAGAGAAGAGACCAAGCATAAGCACAGCTGATAGAGCAAGAAGCTCAATACATAACCATCCAAGATGCATACAAAACTGACAAACCTGTGACAGAGATAGGTGCCTGCCCCAATAGGCGTATCAAATCAGCCCACTACAGACAAACTGCAGACATAAAGCTCTCAAGAGAGTAAATACATGTAACTGTTCCACAAGCTCAAGCTCATCTGTAAATAAGACTCTGTGTACATTTGAATATACCAAGAGGCTTCCACTGGAAGTGAAGTCAAATGCAAAGAGAGCAAGCAACACTCTAATATATCAAATACATAGCATCAGACATGCCAAATCCCAGTAGGCTACATCCAGAGCATAAATCCCAAGCTATCGCAGAACCATAAAGCTTAAGCCTGAAAGCATTCAAAGAGCATGTAATTGACAACCAAATGTAATGCCCAGTAGATCTAAAATGCTTAAATACATCTGAAGATGAAGCTCCAAGTAACTGTCAAGCATGGGCAAACCAAGTGGCATCCATATCTGACCAAAGCATAAATGCAAGAGGCCTAAATGTCAAGTAGTGACAATAGGCATAGACCGGTCCAAAGCATGCCAACTGAAGCCAAATGCCAGTGAAGAACAACCAAGTCGGAGCTCAATACAAGCTCAAAAGAATTCCGGAACCAAAGACAATCTCGAAGTCGTACCCCGAAGGTCAATACTTCATTGCATATCCCAAAGACATAGCCTGAAACCAATAGGCATAACCAAACATGAGAAAATAGGCTTCAGCCCGCTGTGGTATAGCAGTGATTTACTGTTCAAAACTGAGTATTTTCAGCAAGAAAATCAGTCCAAAATGATGGCATAACATGTGCCTTGCATCCCTCAAACAATCGGGCATCAATAGGTACCAAACCGGTTAAGTAGAAGTGCCTAAACAAGCATAGCATTAGATGCCAATGTTACTTCTGCATAACATGACTGTGGGACTGCTGTAAACAGTCCTGGGAATGTACAGATCAGACCCAAAACTGATGCCAATGATCAAGGAGGCTTCAACCGAAGTTAGAGATCATTGCCAAGTGCATTGCCAAGCTCGAAGAAGCATGACATAGCCATCAATGAGGAGTGGGTGAGCTGCTGTAGTGTGCTGTCCAGAACAGCAAAAAAATGGCACAAATTTGCTGATCCCTTCTTCTGCTCCTGTGCATCCACGTGGCCTCAATGGTAGTGGTTGGAGGCTCCAGGGAGGGTGCCCAGGGAGGCCCACAACAAGCCTCAAGTGCCGAAATGCAAGAGGGAGCAAGATCCAAGCTCCAAGGGTTTGAGCTATGGCTGCCCTGTTTGACTACAACCTGAGAACTGAAGAGAACACTAAAAGAACACTTCAATACCTCTGTAGCAATGCTCTGAGGGTGCCTCAATAGGCCGGGAAGGTGATCGGGAAGCTGGGGAGTGATGGGAGCTCGGGAAGGTCGGCTATGGCTGCCGGGAAGGCGACCCAATGCTGTAGGTATTTGAATGGAAGCTAAGAATGCCACGAACCAAGTTCGGGAAGTTGGGAAGCCTCACTCTGATACCAATTGAAAGGTGAGAAGGATCAAAGCTTGCTTGGAAGTGACCTATGGCGGAGAGCAAGAGCAAGAAGAGAGAGAGACACAAATGGGAGAATTAAGAATAAGTGATTGTGACGGGCGCCCGCCACTTGCAGTGTGCAGTGGCGGGTACTGTCAGTGTAGTAATACACGGGCGGCTAGGCGGAGGTGCCTTTACCCCCCAACACTACATGGCTCCTTTTAAACCCATGTGAGAGCATGAAGGTATTAAACTTTTTATACCACTGTCTAGGAGCCTGTTTCAAACCATACAGGCTTCTCTTAAGCTTACACACAAAGTGCTCCTTTCCTGGTATAACAAAGCCCTTTGGTTGCTTTATGTAGAACTCTTCTTCCAAATCATCATGTACGAATGGAGCTCTAACATCCATCTGATCAAGTTCAAGATCCATAGATGCTATGATAGCAAACAATACCGGAAGAGTGGTCATTTTGACAACAAGTAAAAAGATTTCTTGGAAGTCAATCCCCTCTTTCTCTGTATAGCCCTTAGATACAAGCTTGGCTTTGTATTTGGGTTTGCCATTTACACACTTGATCTTATAGACCCGTTTGTTAGGAATAGTTTTCCTATCTTTGGGTAATGGAACCAAATCCCAAGAATCATTTTGATACAATGATTTCATTTCTTCCTGCATAGCTAGCTTCCACTTTTTCTTTAACTCACATGATAATGCCTCTTTATATGTAAGAGGCTCATCTTCATTTGTGAGCAAAATGCAGTCCAAAGAGGGATCAAACCTTTGTATAGGTCTTTTGACTTGTGTAGATCTTCTTACCCAATGATCTGTGTTATCAGGCAATGGATCCACATCCAAAGGGATGTCTGTGACCTCATTATTTGGCTGCGGAACTGCATGTTTAGGCTGCTGTAATACATTTTCAGGCTGTTGGGTATTTCACTCATGCCTCACTTACGCCTATGCTCACATCGGAGTGTCAGTGGTGATCAGTAGGACATTGGGGCACTTTTTACTCTCGGTAGGAGAGGTTTTTTCCCCCAGACTTATGGTATTATTTCGTATGTGCTTATGACACACAGTTACGGGCACTTACCATGTTCGGGTGTGAATACCCCCCTACAACCCTAAGGTTTAAGGGTTGTACCTTGTACTTTCAGTTTACACTCTTTTCAGTCTATAGCGTTGGGTGTCGTGCTTCACTCTCTACTGTCTATTGTTTTTTGTGCTGAGCTTCGATCCTAACCTCCACTCTCACATTTGGTATTAGAGCAGCATTGGCTCTGTTCAGCAGAGGTTCCGTTCCGTTCAGCTCAGCTAAGCTCTGTTTAGCACATCTCCCAGCGAGCACCAGTCAGCAGAGGAGTTCGTCAGCCAGGTCGCCCTGCACCCGACAGGTCCACCACAACAGTGCCGAGACTCAGCGGCAGCTCCTACCTTTACCCTGCATGCAAGTGCCAGAGCTGCCCGTCATCTGCAGCCTTTCCTTGTGCCAGTAGCGTTGCCACACTTGCGCTGCTTATTCTCTGCTGGCCCTGCCCTGGTCTGAGCCCGTCACTTTGTTGGGAGCGCCGCCAATGAACGCCCACCCGCTTGGACCTCAGGAGCTTGCCTCTCCCTGCGCCGTTTGCACCGTTTCGTCCCACAGCCGCCCCCTGTGCCCGTCACCAGCACGTCACCCACCAGGTCAGTTGAGCCAAGTTGACTTAAAGGATAGTTCAAATACATCAATGTTTGTACATTCCACTTTGGATGCCAAGAAGTGTAGTCAAATTGAAAATATAAAAGTAAACATCAAAATAAAAAATCATATTGTTTCACTAGGACGACAATACTAGATATCAGGATTTCCACCTAGAAACTCATAAATGCTCAACTCTTTTTCACTTTGGGGGTTTGAAATTCCCCAATGACGGCTTTGCCTATCAGTAGACTGCCATTTTTGCTTCCTTGCATCATGAAATTTGGCTAATTCATGCTTCTTGTTTTTGAGTGTGTGGATGTGAGCTTATTTGTTGTCTATATATTAGTGCTTTGTAATGAGTGGATCTCTTTCATCACATTAATCTCTCTTGTATGGTTGTGTATCTCAAGAATAGCCACTTTTCTTTCATCACGATCGAAGGATCTCTGGTATTGGCGAATTGGATGACTTGACATTCCATGCCCAATTCATGTTTGATGGAATCCAAAGTGTGTGCAGCCTCTATAGTAGTCTATCTCATGGGATTGTATCAAATGCTTTGCAAAAGTGTGCATAAAGTAGTAGTAGAGGCTCTTCTTCTTGAATTTTACTTTCTCGATCATCCCTATTAAGGTAATGATCTGATCTAGTGTAGAGAATCCCTATTTGAATCCAGTTTCTACTGCAGCTCTCAATCTTTCTGTCTCTGTATAGACGCTTAACTTTGCCTCCATTACTACTACATAGATCTTGGCCATTGTGTTGCCTGCAATAATGGTCATGTAATTGCTTTTATTAGAACGACGCATGCAACAATTTAGTTTAGTGGATGATAAGGCAAAGGCTGATTTTGCTATCCAAGGATTCAAAGGCTATGTAGAGGCAGTGATGAGTTATGTACTAGAGGATATTGTTAGCAATTGGTCAACCATGTCAGAATTTCTAAAAAGTTTCTTCTTTCTTCGACCTCCAGGTTCCACTTTGATTGATCAGGTATACATGCATTTTCAAGGCTTACATCTGGTGCGTCTTTATGAGATCATGGAAATGGGTTTCTCTTATGCGGATTACAACTATGTCTTGTATCCATAGTGGCAAATGGCACAACATTTGGCATCTCATGTATCTCTAAGTTTCCATAGTGTTTTTGTTGCGTATTGCTTCATTTATTATTGAAGGCCCCCCCAACCCACTCAAAAGACTTTGAAGGAGTGGAGGCCTATTTTTGTTATGGGATCCTTATATAAAATCTTCTCTAAGATCATTGCTAAGAGGTTGCAAAAAGTCTTCCCACATTTGATTCACCCATATCAGTTTAGTTTCATTAAGGGACGAAATATTATGAATGTTCAATTAGCAATAGATTATGCCAAAGCCTTTGGTTAGTAGGTTGCTATGATTCAGTTGGATTGAAAAGGCTTTTGATTATGTTAGGTGGTCCTTTCTTTGACAAATCAGCAATGATGTAGTGGTATGTATAGCGTTCTATAGGTTTTTTTTTTTTGGAGGGGGGGGGGGCACTAAAGAGATTGCTTTGTCTCATTCCCTTCATTAGGGATGCCTCCTTAATCCTCCGCTTTTTGTAATGGTGACTGAGACAATGCTTTCCCTATTGGATAAGTTGGCTTTTGATGGTAAGATAATTGGATTAGCTCTTCCAAGTGGAGATAAACTTTTGGGGCAGTCTCTTGCGGATGATTCATTTATGTATTTTAAGGCTGAGAGATGTCCAATTTGGATGGGGGAATGACTATTTGGAACTTGTTTGGTTTGGCTTGGGGCTTGCATATCAATGCATGTATTGGAAATTCTAGCATGGCCTCTACATATGCGTCTCAAAGTTGGACAAATGGTCATGATAAAGTATAATTTCTTATTTCTTGCCTTTACTTTGTCGAACATAGAAGACATTGCCAGAAATAAGTTCAGCCCATCCACTTTGTGCTGTGGAAAAAGCAAGGGAATTGTTTCCATCAAGTGCGGGTATCCAAGCAACATGTTACTATACTGAAATGTTTGAGTGGCATTGCCTTGTTGGGATTTAAAGTTTCATAAGATAGCCTTGTGTTTGGTTCTATCCCTATTGCAATCTTTATGTGTTCAGCATCATCCTTGGATAGATGTTGCTAGGTCTTTTATTCAGGAGATTGGCATCTCACATGGCTGCACTACTATGTAGGTTCTCATAGTGGCACACGCGCACACACACACACACACACACACACACAAAAGAAAAACTAATTCCAAAAAAGGAAGCTAATTCCCTACAAGTCCAGGTTTTGGCCACATCTAGGCTGCTTGATTGGCTTGAGAAGCACATGGAGAGTGATAAGTTCAATTGCATGGCAAGATTGGGTTTGAAGACTGCAGGATGCTATCATTTTTGGGTTACATGCTGATTTGGTGGGCTTTGGAGGACCGGCTTAGGCGGCTTTCCCCTTTGCCTGCTTTTCA